>NC_048278.1:22685924-22985924 GCF_009762535.1 Notolabrus celidotus | reverse complement strand
TACGTTGTGTTCAGTCTGGTGATTGTCATTAAACTCACAGATCAGTAAACAGCTACATAAAGGCGTTTGTGCAGGAGGCAGAACAGTAAAATAAAGGAACTGCACGAAAACAGAAAAATATGAGAAGAAAAATGAAGCTGAAAAAAGACAGGGATTATGTTACAAAACATTTACTGTTATCAGGTATAACAGTCGTATAAATACAAAATGTTCTGACGTTTAGACTTACATTTAAAATGTGGAAGTAACATTTAGAGTCTAGGAATTATCACACAATACAAGACAATACGTAATGTACATGTACACACACCCTGACAGAGAGGCCATTCAGCTTGTTAGGCAGTTGTATGTGATAATCAAAGTTTACTGATAATATCTTTGTTCCTTCTGTACTTTTAATTTTCAATAGTTGGATTGTAGGACTTAGACTTGTAAAAAAGTGTTGAACACTGTCTTTTTTTCCAACATAAAATTGTATTTTGGGGCATTTTTGCATTTAATGGATAGGACAGCTGAAGAGAGACAAGAAATGTGGCGAGTAGAGAGAGGGGGAGGACATTCAGTAAATGGTCGAGGCTGGAATTGAGCCTGTGACCTCTGGGACAAGGGCCTCTGTATATGGGGCACGCTTAGACTGTTAGACCAATGGCACCCCTTTTTCTAACTTATAACCTAACTAAGTAGAGTTGAACTTGCTTCACTAGCTACTAAAAAGTTCAGCTGTAGCTTTCCATCTAATAGACACTTCCTGTATGTAAATCCTTTCACTTGCTCTGTATTTGGTAAAAGTGCTCTTCATGTTTTATCTTCCTCATCTTGGTTAGAGCCAAAGGGTCACCTTCAGCTATAGTATTTTAATTGCTTGTGTTATTATTAAATCCTGGCAAAGTAAAGTCTAATTACTAAAAAAAAAGTAAAGTAAGTAGCAATAATTCGGCTTAAAAAGTTTTCCCCATGGCTGGATAATACTCATATCTGGTAAGAGGAAAATATTTTCTTAGTTATTAGTTATGTGGGGGATGAAGCCTTACACTTTACCATGGAGCATTTTGTGATTGTGTTAGATATTGTATTCTAAGTTCTTATTTTGTAATAATTTACTAGAACCAAATCTTTCTTCTTTGATTCAACATTAACATAATACAGATATCTTGCTGAGCCCTCCCTTCATCTCTGCACGTTTTATTTCCCTTCCGTTTTCTCCAACAAGAGGAGCTGAAGATCTCCAGCATCTCCAAAGCTCCCATCTTGATACTGAATGAGGAGAGGCATCCTTTCAGCTTCAATCACTCTCGTGCCTGTGAGGCTGCATTCACGTGTGAAGGTTTTCTTTGAGAGGGCCTCTAGGTTGTACTGGGGCAGCTTGATTCCTGCCAGCAATCTTTCTCCTACATAACGCCTCAGTGGCGAGGGGAGGATATGAAAACCGACAACGTGAATCAGGAGAATGCAAACCGAAGGCTTGTGTGTGTATGTGTGATGTGGTCAGACGGTTTCAGCGTCTGAGGCACCTGACAAACTTGACGCCCCGGTCGACTCTTTGCAGGGCCAGAAAGAAAAGGGTAAATAAAAGCCAGAGGTCTTAATGTGCTCTCTGTGCGCTTGGCTGGACTCATGAGGGGCCAGCGTGCTATGTTCAACCTTTTGTCCGGCGAGATGACGGACGCTCATCTGGATTTAGCTGCGTCCAGGGCCAGCGTAAGGCCAGCTGAGGGGGACCCCGGGGCTCTAAGGGTCGCCCTCTGAGGTCATGATGTGGGGAACCAATCCAGAGAAAGAACTAAAGGAGGAGTGAGATTGGCAACCAGTGAGGAGGGCAGACTTCATGTGACTTAATAAGATCCTGCAGATATATTTTCTCGTGTGAATGTTGGTAGTGTGACTGAATGCTGTTAATCAAACTCAAAGAGCTTTATTGTTAGCTGGAGCGGGCTTCAGGATAAGATGGAGATAAAGAAGAAAGAAAGAGATATTCACACGCTCAGAGATGCTAAAAGACACTGAAAGACCATGGAATAAGTAAAAACATTTAAAATCAAAGTGTTTTCTTTGTTTTTTCTGGAGTTTTCAGCCATCAGACTCTGTGTATATCAGTGGTCATCTGGGTGGTGGGCGAAGCACTTGTACCCTTACTGACCTCTCTGTGACCCTCACAGCAGGGCGCCCATGTCCAACAAGGAGAACATGATGCAGCATAACACACTGTGGAACATCAAACACATAAATCAGGAAATCAGTTTGAAACCAATGAGGTCACTCATCAAATCAGACAAGCAGAGCTGCAAGAAAAAACTTTCTATCAAATATTTTTAGGCATTTAATCTAATCCTGAACATCGGAAGTATATATATAATAACATGTATGTTTATTGTATGCATGTCTATATAGATGCTTTTAAAAAAGTACTTCTTCTTCCCTGATTAATTGGTTTCATAAGATATTGTTACAGGCAGGTTCTAGGATTAGAAGAATTGAAAGCATGTGAGAGCTTGAGTGCACTTAGAAGCCACTCTTTAAGATTCTGATCAGGGTTTCTAGTTTTTTTCTAGGACTTTACTTTTTTAGAAGATTTAGTTATAGACGGCTGTTCAATGAATGGAGGAAAAGAGGAAGCCTGACTCCAACTGCAGATGCTGTGATGACAAAATTATATCCAACTCTCTGCCACCAGGGTGTACTCATGATTCTGAATTTCTCTAACACTACAAAGAGCATTTATTTTCAGACCTGCACACTGTTCATCATCTATGGTCTGTAAATGTGCCCAGAGGAAAGTTTTACTGCTCAAGGCTTTCTCTTCTAAGTCTCCGGAGACAAAATTGAGATTCTCACTTCAGCCTCATTCAAGTTTCAAATAGTTCTCATTGGTTTCTCATTAGTTTCTCCTAAAATTCACTAGGAGAAATAGTTGAGACCATGACATGAGTCTTACTTGAGCCCTAAATGAGAGATCTCATTAATGGCTAATTTTCCTCTCTTTTTTAAAATAATTTTTTGGCCTTTATTTGACAGGACAGCTGAAGAGAGACAGGAAATGTGGGGAGTAGTGAGCGGGGGAAGACATGCAGGAAATGGTTGACCAGCCGGGAATTGAACCAGCGACCCCTGTGACGAGGACTGTAGCCTCTGTATGTGGGATGCTTAGACCACTAGGCCACCAGCGCCCAAAAGAGTCCTCCCCTTTAATTGTAATAATCTGGCTAAATCTGGTCAGCCCTTTTGCGGCCCATATTTTAAATAAATCGTATGTCATACCTGGTATGAAATCTCTATCTTTTGCAATTTCTCTCAAAGACACTAAATCTTTGTGAAGTTGTTTTGTTCCACACAGACTTGTAAAGGAAGGACCATATTGTGTAGTCAAAGAAGAGATCACTTGACATCTAAATATCTGATCTTGCAAGTGGTTCAAATGTTTTAATGAGAATTGTAAGTTTGTGGACAATTACATTGAAATCTTAATTTTGCAGGGCACTGTAAATGTTCATGAAAAGATGAGCTCAGGCTCTTTCTTTGCTCCATCTGAGCTCAGCTTGAGACATAAAAACTGAGTCTGACAAAAATGAATGGATGAGGTTAGATTGAGACAATTGAGAGAGTTCCCTGATTTCTCCACCTGAGCTCAAAAGGAGTCACAACACTTGAGAAATACCTGAGAATCATTTCAGATTTTGACGAGATCTCCTTTTGAACTGAAAGGGAGACTAAGCTGAGACTTTTTGCAACTTTTTTTCTGGAGGCAAGAATGAGAAACAGGAGACATATAGTCTCATTTTGCTTTCAAACAGATCTCATTGTTGTCTAGGAGACATAGATGAAACACTTTTGAGATCTCCTCTCTAAATTTCCTTTCCTATGGGTGTGTGCAAACAATGTGTCCAAGTGTAGTTTTTCAATTTTGTAAGTTATTTATAAGCTTAAACTTTCTTTAAAATGACGGTACTGCAAACACTGTGAGGGTCATCACATGTTCGACTGGTGCTGACATACTTAGAAAGACTGTTTTTTTCATTATTAACAATGGATTTAGAGTAGTCTCGATGAGTATTGGAGCACCTTTCTTTTGTTACTATTTCAAGCTTATAATGGCAATTTTTCTTTATATTTTGTCAAATGTGTCATAAAAATAAACTAAGTGACAGTTTTACAGAGCAGAGATTGAGTTTTGTGGACTTTTTATATTTTCGAAGTTAAGGTACAAAGCTACGGTGTGTTTTGTTATTTTTTGATATTAGACTTTCTTGGTTTTACTTAACTTGAATGTATTTTAAGAAAAATGTTAATTATTATTAATTTTTTTTATATATATTTCATGGAGAAGTCAAATTCAGGGCATGGTGATGAGGTATGGTAAACCATTTTAATCTAAACTTTGCTTCTGAGCTATTTTTCAACCTTGAGTTGTTCATCCAAGTCCATCACTGAGATTGTAGAAAAGCCCTGGACGGATTCATCACGTGGACCTTGATTAAAGCTCATTTTCCTTTTCTTCTACAAACTTGTCTAATTTTACTGCAGGATATCAGCAGGCAGCCAACAAACCAACACACACACACACACACACACACACACACACACACACACACACACACACACACACACACACACACACACACACACACACACACAAAACAGTGTTGTTTTCAACCCAACATTAACACCCGTTAGGAAAACAAACAGGGTTTAAAGTGTATCATTCAGAGAAATCTGCTTCTCTCAGAGCTGGCAGCTCTTCCTGCCAACGTGCCAACACCATGGGTGACTGTCAGGCTGGGCTCCTTTTTGAACAAACTGCTTCTCTCATTCTTTTAAGAGAAAGATTATAATTTACATAGTTTTTTACTCATGAAAGCATCAATGTCAACACATACTTGCTATTCTGAAACAAAGTTCCGTCTTCTTTTGTCCTGTTAAAACAAAAAAGAGTTTGGAGTGAAAGGGGTAAAAAATACTTTATATTATAAGTTATATGGTCTTGTAACAACTTCCTGACTCTTTCGTCAACAATTAATCAATGACGAATGCTGCTGCTTCAAGTTCTGCACTCATCAGTGGACAAAAAAACACCAATAAAATTAACTTTTTTCAGAAAGTCTTCCTAAAGAGTGGCTCCTGAAGAGAAATCTGTAACTATTTTGCGATAAAAATTGTCAAAAATTGAAAACTAACGTTTAAGTTACACAGTTAAAGGAGAAATTCAAGACCCTTTGGCGTAGTGACATCCATTTCAAACTTCATATCCTCTGAGTGTTCCCATGGAAACCCAGCCCATAGGTTATGGGTTGTGTTTCTGCTGAAATCCAGCGGCAGACTGAAAAATGGGAGGATTAAAACCAGCCCCTGAACAAGCCCTCATTTGTGGAGGAGAAGACACCCACAGATAACTTTGTGAATGGCCGCCTACGCTTCTGCTTTTCTGTCCCCATCATAAGATCGCAGGGCAGAGAAAGAGCACTAACAAGATGCACATTTTACATTGAAAACTGTTATTGTTCCCCTCTCCTAATCTGGCCCACCATCTGAGAGAGGAGGGCCGCGCTAAAGAGCGGGGGGCTTTAACGGGAGGACGAGAGCCAACTCAGGGACAGGGGTGGAGAGAGGAGGGTTGGAGGGGGGGGGGCTCTTTGGCTTTAAGGAGGGGATCAGTTGGGAAGTGTAGAATGGATGTTTCTTTTTCTCTATGGGGGGAACTTTGTATTTGACTGTTGTTTGTATCTGTCTTTCAGGGGTCTGATCCCCGTGAGCCTGGACAGAGAGATGCCTCTATATGTGTTTGCAGTGAGTGTGTCAGTATATGTGTGTGTGTATCTGTGTGTGTGTGTGTGTGTGTGTGTGTGTGTGTGTGTGTGTGAGAGAGAGAGAGAGAGACAGAGAGAGAGAGAGAGAGAGAGGTAGAGAGAGAGAGTAATGGTGGGATCTACCCCTCTTCTTTCCTACAGCTGCAGCTCAGCGGATTAGCCGTCATCCACAAGGCAACATTACACAAGTAGCCTTTGAACAAAAGTCATGGATTCTATTAATGATATGGTAATCCGTAATGGAGCTACCTCCCAGTAGTGATTATACTGACATGGGAAGAATGTCCAAGAGTCCTGGACGCAACTACCCAAACAACACTGCGGCTATTGTTGGCAGGCCTGGTCTGAGGCCTGCACCTACATCCACTGGCATCGGCCCACTAACAATCCCTTCCTTCTACACACACACACACACACACACACACACACACACACACACACACACACACACACACACACACACACACACACACACACACACACACTCACACAAACTGCCCCCTGCTTTCTTGACACCCTTCCCTCCACCCTGACCACCCTATGAATAAAAATGAAAACCCAAAAATGGATGTAGAGAAAGAGAGGGAGGGAAAAGGGTGGGAGCGGGAGGGGAGAAAAACAAAGTGTCTTGGCCAGGATCAGCCAGGGATTTCTCCCTATGTGGTTCCCACACACTGACTTGAGCTGGATCCCTCCTCTCTGTCTCCACCCGGGTCCATCCTTTCTCCTCACAGGCAGGGGAGACCACACAAACACCAAATGATTTCACGATTTAATCTGGGACGGTGGCGGAGAGGATGAGAGTTGAGTCAGTTCGTCCTCTTTTCATTCCTGGGGAGCTACAAGCCACCGGAGGTGGTGGAGATGGGGGGTGAGGGTGGGGGTGGAGGCACTGTTTGCCTGGGTAAATGTTCTGTGGAGGATAGGCTGGGTCACAGCAGGGGTGTTTAACCCGAAAAACTTGTCCCTTTAAAATACAATTAACCAATTTCTGTGTTCACTGCAGCCACTAATCCACTCAGATGTTCGTCCAGTTACTGAGGAGCTCACATCGGGGGAGCTTAAAGTGTAACAACTCTGCATAATGGTGTGTTTATGAACCAGAAATCATGTGAATCCGATGGATAATTGACCAAATGCAAAAACATGTTTGTGTAAAACAAACAGATTAGAGTGTAGAGCATTTGATATCCCAAGAGAGCCCAGCTCTACTTATAAGCTCAAAAAAGAAAAGCTGAAGATTATCTCATCAACTCACATCTTCATTAAAATGTCATTAAATCTGCTGAGACAATAACATGTCTCAAAAGCCTGCGACAGAGGATGATTCATTACTTTTCACTGAGGTGTGAAACTACAGCTGTAATATCGTGTACATCAGTAGGTGATACTTTCACTCCATCAAGCTATTTTCAGCTGGAATTATGTTTAGAAAAGACAAAGGCCACCATTGACAAGACATTCAAAAATGCTTCTATCACAAACCTTAAAGGCAATGTTTAAGAAGTATCTCACATAGCCACTAAAATGAGTGCATTAGTAAGCTGAGCAAATAGTACATGTGCAGTGCATGGACTCGTTTCTAACACTAACCATCAGCATTGATATCCAACACTCATCAGCAGCAGAGATCTGTGATGATGTCATACAACTACGTCAGCAACCAGGGGTCTTTCTAGCTTCCCCGTAAGTTACACGGCCTAAGTGCCTGCAGAGTCTTGTTACTTCTACTTCTAAGGTTTAAAACTGCTCTGTGTATGATAGCTGTGTCTAGATTTAGGTATAACATCCCTTGGAGGAGGATAGGCAGAACTGAAACGAGACAGTCTGGCATATGGGGTTTTCTTCTGCTGTGTTTGCTGACAGAATGTTGTAACCGTATTTTAGCCTACTGAACATTTGTTATAATTAAGTATTGGATGCCCAGAACTTATTTCAACCTGTTATCAACAAAATATCAAAGTTGAAATCCCAGTGAGTGCTCATTGGTAGTTTTTTGTGTCGTAAACCTCCGCAGATATTGCTGACTTTTGAGTAATGACCAATCAGAATCAATTATTTAACACAGGCTGATTCAGAGGAAATCACATCTTTATAAGTAAGTGTAGCATACAGTACATGTACACACATAAACCTAACCATTATCTGGATGAAATTAATCTATACGTATTGTGAACAGAGTCTGCTCATAACGGTATTGCAAAGAGGTAAATCAAGTAATACAGGAACCCCCCCTGATACAATACTTTACAGCTCAATGTCAAAAAACTCTGTAAACCACACCCATTAGAGGGGGGGGGGACATCATTTGCAGAAAAGCCACCAAGAAATGCCTTTAACAAATTTAAAACACAGGATTTCAACATGTTAATTTGAGGTTGTAGTGCTTTATGCTTACCAAAGAGGAAAAAGCAATGCAAAACTATTTTATACGGTGCAACTCTGCACTTCATTCACTCTCAGAGGCAGACATCTCTGGTGGCTGCAAACTAATCCAAGGACTTTCCATAGCATGTGAGCACCGCCCACTGAGATTAATCATGCAGATATCATGCCTCCCAAATGCCACACACACACACACACACACAGACACATACACACACATACACACAAATTATACCCAGACAGATAGACAGACAGACAGACAGACAGACACACACACACACACACACACACACACACACACACACACACACACACACACACACACACACACACACACACACACACACAGACTGATGAGATAAGATTCTTAGATTTGTTGTTGATCATTTACAATAAACTACAAGTGATTTAAAGTGTCACTATTATTATTTTTCATTCAAAAACTCTTAAATGATTTACATCTGACTCAACAGAAAAATGAATATAGCTTAAAGAGCAGAACATTTCTAAAGGCTGTGATTGAGGTTTAATAAGTTGGGATTTTTTGTGTGTAGTCAGTTGTTATCATTGATATCAATGTTACATTTTTTTAACTAGAAAAAGCAAGTATTCATGAAAAAAGTTAAGGTGTGGCCGCTTGACCTGACAGTTGCTGGGGCAAAAGAAAACATTCACTTGTTTGTGTGATACAATGAAAGCAGCTGATATGTATATTGAAGACCTAAAAGTTCTTGAATCGTTTCTTTAAGTGTTAAAAATGATAGTATTTTAACTATCAGCTATCAGTGTTGACTAACACTTTTTGTTAATAAAGTGAATGTTGGTACAGTGTTAATAACATCAGCAATGATGTTAACTGAGGTGATTTCCCTGACAGCTAAAGAGGAAAGTTCAGATGAAGTTTAAGTCTAAAAACATTCGTGGAGAGATTTAAATGTTTAAAGAAAGTGTAGAGATAAAAGAAACTGAAATGTCTGCTAAGGAAAGTGACAAGTGGGGAGTGTTTGCACTGCAAACAACTGAAGCCAAAAACAAAGTGTCTGTTTAAGTGCATATCATCAAAGCAATTTCATTTTGGATTAAACAGTTCACAGTCCTCTGAGTCGATGCCGTAGACGTCCTGCTGCTCTGGATGTTCCAGACTCCAGCCGCTATAGACGTGCTGGACTCCAGCGGCAACAGCCGCTACTATTACAACTACTACCACTACTATCTCTCTCATCACTATCATTGCTCTCTCTCTTATTCTCCTCTATCCCGCTTTCCCAACTCGGTCGAGGCAGATGGCTGTGCAACATGAGTAAGGTTCTGCTCGAGGTTTCTGCCTGTTAAAAAGAAGTATTTCCGTACCACTGTAACTAGCTAAATACTGCACGGTGCAATGCTCATTGATTGATTGATTGATTGATTGATTGATTGATTGATTGATTGATTGATTGATTGATTGATTGATTGATTGAGTTTATAAAAATACTGTCTAAATTAAAGTAATAGAAATCCTCCCAGGTCTACCTAGGACTTAAGAACAAATCTTGGATGAATGTGGCTTTGGGACTGTATAAAACATGGATGACTGACCGCTTTCCAAAATTGAGGCAAAACCATTTTAAGTTTCTCATGTCGACTGGCTGCTCTTTTTTAACAGGTGGCACATGGGTAATACTAGAGTATTAAGATACATATCAAATAAATGTGTCAAATTTTCAACATGCTTTAGGATTCATGTGTAGGTGTTAATTTTTTGCGGTAGTTTAGTCTTTAGTTATTTGATGCTAAAATGCGTGGATGTGACGTCATGACTGACACCTCTGTTTCCATTTGAGGCTCCTGCAGTGTCTTTATCGGATTCACAAAGGCGGAGAATTGATGAGAGGAAACGTAACAAACACTTACATAAGCGTCATAGAAGTCTCCATAACCATGAATGACTGATTCAGACTGACAAAACAATCTGCTGTGGACTGAACTGACTGGAGGATCTCTGACATTTTACCGGTAAGTTAAATGTGTGTTTTGGACAACAGGAAGGGTGTAACTTCAATCTTGCGTCTCCATCAGACAGAGTTTTACTGTACATGTCTTGGCTCAAAAATATGTCACCAGTGCAAGATGCCAGGGCTCATTGAGGCAGTATTTTGGCTTTGCTGTTTTTACAATTGGAGGAGATGGAAGCCCATCGTCCTGTTTTGATATCATACAGTCAGTGTTTCGGGTCCACTCTTTATAATGGTCAATCTGGTTCAGGTCAGGTCCTTGTCTGTTTCCTCAGGTATTGGGCCTAATACACAAAATAATCAAAGGAGACCTGGTTTGTAGAAGCTATTGTACTGACCCCACCCATTTTGGGTATCACTGCAGTGTGTCTGTAACATCTCAGGTAAGAATGTTTGGTGTAGGCCTGCATAGTTTTAAAGTTATCAGGTTTGGTTACATCGTAGCACAAAATTTCCCATCCATCAGGGTATGAGTCAAGTGTGTTTTTGTCCTGAGCAGACTTCTAAACAATAAGTAGTTGAAGACAAAGTAAGTTGGTAGACAATAACAGCAGTTGAAATTCAACATTCAATGAGTACCATCCATGTCTATTACAGTCTATGATAAAATGTTAAATGTTATTTTCCTTCAAACACGTTGTTATTATGTGTTGTTACATACCCTTTTCCACACATTGTTCTATTATAACTCCTGTCATACACACGTAAGAAAAGGTGACTTTTTGTAAAACACTCTGCCAAAGAAGCGGTTTGTTCAAGAGGGGCCTGCTAATTAATGCAAATTTACAAACAACATTTAAAATGCTACTTTTTAACCATTAGGCTGGCCCTGGATCAGCACTCTTTGTAACAGCTCTGTCCTTGCTTGACTGATATGTCAAAGTTGAGGACACAGCGAAGAGGAGAGAATGAAAATACCACACAGGCGCTGACACAGGGATCAATCCGATTGGAATGATTTAGCATTTCTACTTTTGAATAAAAATGAGTGCGCTAGACGGTGGAGCAGTTTGATTAGTGGGATCCTTAAGACCCTCCAAGCCTTCACGGCCCTTTCTCTCCTCCGTCACTGCCAGAAGAAAAGTCCTCTTTCTCCCTTTTCACAAGTCCCTTGGTACCCTGGCTTTTTCCTCACTGTTGGTATTACAAAATCCCCATTGAAAACAACCCTTGTCACCTGTCAACTAAGCCCGGCTGGTTTGCTAGGTCTTTATCCTCAGCACATACACTCACACGTACACAGAGGCTGACTCCCAGCCCCCTCCCCCATCTATGCACATATCCCCTACATTCATAGAAAATACATGGACACAGACACAACTGCAAATCCCAACCGCACACCCACACACACACACACACACACACACACACACACACACACACACACACACACACACACACACACACACACACACACACACACGCCCACCCACTCACCCATGCTCACACACTAAAACCACATGTCTAAGAGCTGTTACTATAGTGGTTTAAAATTCATTACCCTGTTAGCTTTAACAAACGTCCACACTGGGATGGGCTGCTTTCAGCTGCAGCACAGAGATTTCAGTTGCTCCAAGAAACACTGTTAGAAATTAGTAAGTTTCAAACAAGTATGAGTGTTAAAGTTAGAATTGACAATCTGTTAACCCTTGTAGATTTCTGTTTTTCTTATGCGTTGACTTTTACAAACCATGAAGATATTGTCCACAATACAACATCTGCTGCGACTTCCTCATAGAATTACTTTGTAAAGTTTTGCAGTTATTAGTTTATTCATCATAAATAAATGGTTAATAACTGCGTAATTTAGGAATAAGCCATTTGTGGTGGCTTGTTTTGAACTTTCCAGACCTGGTGGAAAATTCTAAACTCACGTAAATGATTATTTAACTTTGTTATGTGCAATCAAGTTGAAGTTTTGTGGTTCAAAACATCTATTCATATAGACATCATATTCCTAATGAAAAAGTATTATCATAATTACAAGTTTGTGGCGTGCTGGTTGGGCTTAGGTGCACGCCCCACTTGCAGAGACTGTAATTGATTGATTTGCATTAATGGTGCATTGGTGCCTTCCCAGATGTGTAAACTACTCATGCCATGGGCCCTTACGCATCCCCATACCATCGAAGATACTGGCTGTTGTGCGCTGAACAATGCCAGTTAGTCCCTCACCTCTTTAGAGCAGATGAAGAGGCGTCCATGATTTCCAAAAATAATGTCAAATTTTGATTTGTCATACCACAGTTTTCCACTTCAAATCAATCCATCTTAAAAAGGATAAGGTCCAGAAAAGTGAAAAGTAGCTGGTACTGTTGCATGTTTCCATGTGGTTTCTTCTTAACATGATACAATTTTAACCTACATTTGTGGATGCAGTGATAAACTGTGTTCACAGAATGGTTTCTAGATGCAAGTTTTATCCCATGCAGTGATTTCCACCACAGACTCATGTTTTTTTTCAACTCAGTGCTGCTTGAGGGCCCCAAAACCACTGCTATTCAGTGTTGCTCTTCAGCCTTGTCCCTCTTACACATAGATTTCTCCAGATTCTTTCAATCTTTTAATTATTTCATGTACGGTATACTACACAACGCCCCAACTCTCATGGAATTGGGGTTGTATAATGCATTATAATTGTTGACAAAATTGCAATAAACACACATTTAATATTTGCCAATAGCTGAAATAAGTAAAGGAATTCAAATATTGCATTATAATAGCATTTCAGTAGTGAGTAGTACCACAAAAAAAATCTAATTGGTTGAATTTGTAATAAATGATTTGTTGCAATTTCAATTAATTTCATTGACGTAAATGAACTAATGTCTGCATTTACCATAGTAGCGGCTTTATAATCTCTGTGTGTACTAGGGAGGAGCATTTCTGCATCCCAAACTTGTTCAGCAGCTGAACAAATCTCAGCTTAAGTCCTAAGTTCCAGCTTCACTTCAGGAGGGGGAGAAAGATGGGGGAGGGCAAACACAAGTGTTGGGTGGTAGTTGGTGGTCATTGAAGGGTTGTTTAACTGATGGCCGTAGAGAGCCAGAGCAGAGGGTGGTCATCCGGCTCGGTCACTTAGCCATGGCCTAGCATGCCCTGAGCAGCCGTCGCTCATTAACCCGCTGACAGAGCTCTGGACACCGAGCACCGAAAGGTCGCGGGGTCAATCAGACCTCTCTCTGGCCATCAAATCAAGATGGACCCACAAGCAGAGACTTATCCCCCAATCAAAGGGTCAGCGATGCATTGTCCGGTACACACACACACACACACACACACACACACGCACGCGCACACGCACACACGCACACACACACACACACACACACACACACACACACACACACACACACACAGATCAACACCAATTGATATATCAAAGATGTTGATAACTTTTAAGAGAAATCTACTCTTAAGGTTTTAAGATTAGCATAAAGTGTGTTTTAACAGACACAAGTATGAAGTCACACACATTTAGTTAAATCTGTGTGACTTCAAGAGAGTGAATATGAAGGAGGATGAGAGAATTATCTTCCTTTGGTATTATACCTGAAAATAAAATCACTCAAAGTTAATTAAGTATTAAGTCAGTTGGGGAATTAAAATTTAAATACTGCTAATATAAAGTCATTTTTATATCTAGGGCAGCAATGAACAATTATCAGCTTCAGGAGGCACGCTGCTACAGCTATCATGTAACATTTACGAGAACGTCATCACGCTCGCCCACTTGCTCACAATTTACAATTCATCTCGAGTTGCATTCTCACATCGACTCACCCGACATCTCGCTGGAATTTTGTGAGGGAACTGGGAGGGGGAATTCAGATAAAGTTGGGGTGAAAATGTTATTTTGTATTTGGTAGTGTTCACACATGCAGCCAGCCCTGAAAATTCCTGGAAATTCTGTGTATGTATGAAAACTTTTCAGCTTTGCACCACAGCTGCCAGTCTGGAGATAAAGCTAGCCAAGTTTGAAAAACTTTTCAAGCAAAACACACTCTAAAAAAACATGATGCAGGGATAAACATATTATACGAACACCTTTTATTGCTTTGTCACCTGAAAATAGTGCTTTAACTTTTGTTACTACATCTTGATATGTTTTTGCAGAAATTGTATCAGAGAGATATTAATGTGAGCTTGGTGTAATGTGTTAGTATGTCATTCTGTCTGTTTCATTTTCATAGGTGCTTTTTAATTACAATAAAAAAATCACAATTTCTGCAGCCTTCCTGTGTTTAATTAGGTGAAGTCGCCCTTTATTCTTTCAACTCAAGAGCTTTTACTTTGAATAAAATGACATCATACAAGATGTCCTCTCCTCAGGCTCTCCACAACATAATGTTCAAGATGAAACCAATATATTTACATACATACCAGCTCTACTGCACAATAGAGACACTACAGGCTAACCTCTTGACTAGTTTCCTCATTATGCACTCTAATCCTAGATGAGAATCTTTCTACACCTAAAATGACCCTGCTAATTTGGGACTCTGGGTTGTTTAGAGGGTTCCAAATCTGTCTTAAATGGCTCTGAGGTTTGGAGAGGTTGTCTTAGAAGAATGAAGGATGTATGAATGAAGTACCCACACTTACACAAGAGGTACCATCATCTTGAGGGTGCTCCAAGTATATTACTCCTCTGCAATGATTAGTAGGTTCTTGAGTGACCACTGGTCTGAGTGGAATTCCTTAATTGTGAGGGAGAGATGAGTGCTGCTATTCAAAATCTCCTACACTTTGGTCCAAAGAAAACAAAGCAGAGGAAGGTGAAGGAAGCAGCTAAGAAATGAGAGTTTTTGTTCCGACCTCAGGTTCTGTTGCAGGGGTCAATATGCAAATACTGGGGCTGTATTAGCTCTTGGGCACCTGAATCTAAAATGTAAAATCCACAAGATGTATATTATTCAACTGGTGATGAAAGATAATCAGACAATCGCTCGCTAAATCTTGTAATACTTGTAAGGTCTGAATAATAAATATCACTAGATTTAATCATAACAATTTTAATTTAAAAAACCCCAATGAATTTGTGTTATGGAACAAATAATTTCCCCTCGATCAGTAATAAGTATTTGTCGAAGATGACAAAAACATTTGTTTGACCAGCTGGTGACACAATGAGACACATTCCCAATCTCACTCTTTCCTCTATGTGGACTAATCCTAATCATTCTCATCCTACAGCCTCACTAAACCCTGAAAATGGACTAAAAGCAAAGTTTACTTTGTCTAATTTATCCAATTTGGGGAACTTAATCTGTGAATGGGGCTGCCCGCACTGCAGCTAAACCTCTCAGCCAAAGTTTAAACAGTGTGACACCCTCTAAATGTTGATACTCTAAAAACCTTAGTGACAAAAGCAGACACTGCAAAACTTCTTAAGCTAAAATGTACATTACTTCCAAACATGTATCTGAAGATTCCTAATTGGTCGCATTTTACTGCATGGTAAAATGAGATCAGCCTGTTATCTTAAGATGTCAAATAACCATTCTGTGTCACAGCCTGCAGTGACTCATCCATCCCTTTAGCATCTCTGTATGCCACACAGAGCCTTCAACCACACCCTTCCATTGCAATACCAGACACTAAACCATACCATGATTTAAAATTTTTTAACTTAACTATGTTCCAAGCTGTCTAAACTTTAAAAGTAGTATTTTTGCCAAAACCAGAATAAACAGAGAAAGTTAGTTTTACCTTTTAAAATAACAGACACTACCTCGCAGGTCAGTATGACTCTGATGCAGCATATTTATGTGGTAAGAACTTGTCGAAGAAAATTTGAAAAGACATATTAATGGCTACCAAGGTTCTGGGGGGAAGTAAGGTAGCTAGAACTCTCTCATTCATATATGTAATAGTCCCACAACTAGAGATCAGCTGTCAATGGTGAGCATAAATAGCAGACTAATGATTGGCCATCATTGTTTGTCATCACTGAGAGGTGTCACACAAGTTTTTACACATAAAGCACAAGTGCACTATGTTGCTTTGTGGGATTAGTCAGAAAGTAGTGTACCTGCTGCTACTTCCGTTCTATTCTGTAATTTCTGAGGCCTCTACAAACATTTCACACTTAGAAAAAACAAGAGACAGCAAATATGGATTGTAAATTACAAGTGGTGTGAAAATGTGATGATGATTTCACAAAATAAACATTTGTAAAATCTGGAGATACTCTGCTACTAGAATGAAGTCATAGGTGATTACTCTGAGCCCCTAACACCACCAATTTTGTTATTTGAAAGCCTGAGGAAAAACATGGCATGTGCCCAGCTTTGCACAATCATACAAGTTACTGATGGATATTCTTAGTTGTCACCAAGTTGTGTCACTCCCGGTTGGGCCTGGAGCGATGTTAGTGCAGGCCAACAGGGGACTGGGGAGGAGGGAGAATCATGCTTCAGCATGGTATGGGGCAACTAGGCCTAGTGTGAGTGCACCCCCTCCTCCTCCAACCACAGACTCTTTCTCCGCACTTCACACTCATGTCTCCATCTCAGCACCAGATCTGCTCCCATATTCCTCTCCCAATACACCCAAAATCTCTTTCTCATGAACCTCTAATCTTCAGAACTCTCTCTCTCAGCCTACGTGTCTCACCCTTCACCCCCAACTCTCACCACGTCCATCCCTTCATCCCCCACTAGCTGTATGTCTCCAGGTCTTCCTGATTGGTCATGGGGATTTCCCCTTGTTCTCAACAGTAGCCTGTTTACATGTGTGTGTATGTGTGTTTGTTCACCTTGTCTGCTCTGGGATTGGCAGTACCCAGGATAAGAAACAGCAACTGCATGACGCTGTCCTCCCCTTGTCACAAACACACTTGAGCTTTCCCTTACTCATAGTGGCCCCTGCTAGCCTCTTTAAAGTTTATAAAAACAGGTCAAAAGCCAATAATGGCACCAAAGAGAAGAGGGGAAACACTCAAATAATCTTCTTCCCTCTAAGCCCCCAAGAGCCCGGTGTCTAACTCAGTGTGCATCCCAGCCTGCTGGATTTGAGGGAAGAGGATTGGATCAAGATTTTGACTTTAAACAGGAGACTCATGGGATCGAGCATTGTGGGGGAATAAACAGCCAATATGATCTTCTTTTAGGAGGGAACTGAGCTTTTGTTGGTGCGTGGCTCTTTTCTTCTGCTGGATTATGCTGCTTGTAATATGGCACATATTAGATACACATGGTTTTGTATTCTGTGTAAGCTTGTATATTTTATAACACACTTTACATTTCTACAAGGCCCTTTATTCCTTTCTGCCAACAAATTTGGTGAACTGATCCTGCTAACAGCTTTCTTTGTTTGTGTCTAAAAGCTTCAATGTGACTCAACCTCTTCAATCTATCGTTTAGCCACACTGTTGATCCTTCATTAAAATGATCTTTACTTTGTTTTTATCAGTCTCACATTCATCGACCTGCTGCCATAAATACTCAGAAAAGCACCAAATGTGTATTAATCCGCAAGGGAAAGTAATCCCAAAGTATTTTACACCTGTCTGAGCAATGTTTGCTTTTTGCTACAGAACACTGCCATTTAGGGAAATCAGTCAGGCTATTTAAAAGTGAAACTATATATTTACCATAGGTCATAAATAAGAAACAACTAAAGCAAGGGAGAGCACAAAGTATTGAGAGACAAGACAACACATGGATGGTTTTAGTGTATTCTTAGGATTTGAAAAATCTGTATAGTATTAACTATGTTTATTATTCAGAGGCAGATTTCTTGAAAAATGATATTAAGTAAGTAGAAGTTTGTGTTGAAAACCTATACAGTGTGCCATGACTGAGTTTTGAAGCTGGGTGCAGTTGCCATATTGGAAATGCTGACTCAACATACCTTTAGGTCAACCTCTCAATAGGCAAAGAGGTGGACTTGAGGCAGGCCTAACCTTCCTTGCTTACAGCTGCGGTGTACCCACCCATCAATCTGGTCAGCAATAGCCCTTATTATGCAAAACTTGTTGCCTTTACATCTTTTTTCAGAACTAATGAGTTATGAAAAGAAATGTGTCTCCTTTACAATGTATGCAGTTAGAGAAGACCAAAATATTTTTTTAACCAGGCTGTTAACATGTTATCTGCATGTTGCAGTAAAGATGGGCTTCATTTCTCAAGACCGGAGGTTGCTGCTTGATGGGAAAAAAAAAGGGGGTATATATTTATTTTTGGAGATTTCGCTGAGAGGGCTTTTAAATTTTTTATATTTTAACTTTACTTTGAAGTTAGCTTATCTCTGTGTTTAACATTGTAACAATATTGTTAGGTTCTACACATTAAAGCTCCTTTGAGGAACTTTTATTTGGTCAATTTCACATACATTAGTGATGTTTTAAACAAATAAACGCATCTTACTTTCTTTCAGAAGTCAAATAAATCACACATTAAGAATCCTTACTGTGATAAATGTTAAGTTGTTTAGGCCGGGTACTTTTTATAATTTTTTCAGAAACCCACAGAAATAAGCAGAATTGTCACTGATTTTCTTGTTTGCTTTTGTTGCTCATTTAGCAGCATCAGTATTGACTTCAGTCTGTTTCACAACCAGTTTAAATATCCTCACAGAAGCTTTAAATAGTAGGTATTTTATTGAGTTATATTAGTAATATTTCATAGAGTAGAAATGACTGATATAGACACTCATAATTCACAAGTTGGAGTCAGAAGCAACCAGTGGCCCCCATGCTGGTGAGTTTTGACCCTAATATCTGTGGTTTTAACCCTGTCTGACATTCCTAATCTCTATTATCTTTCTGTCCCTGCTGGTCAAAGCTTTAAGGTCTGAGACAGTAGGGGACCATGAGAATAAAAAGATGTCTGTCACAGTTGCTTCTTAAGAGATAAAATCGGTGACTGTATTGGTGTCAGAGCCGTGCGTAACGGCTCCGTGTATGGGTGTGTGCACGTTTGTGTGTGTGTGGCGGGGGTCTAACTGTCTGACACCTGCAGCTCTTCATACTCAAAATGCAAATCCAGGCCCTCACCCCCTCCAAGACCCCTCCCTCCATCCAAGGTTACTGAGCAACGACTTTCGCAAATCTAGATCAGATTTAAATAACAGTACAAAAAGAGGTTCAACGGCACCAAACAAGGCATCGCAGCTTTATTTTGGACAAGTTGCACAAGTTTTGTTTGTGTGTTAAAGTCAATCTACTGTGCCAAGTCACCTCCACTAAAACAAGTGGTTTCTCCATGTTCTTAGATAATTTGAATGAGGTTGATGAGGTTTTTAAAACAACAACAACAACAAATATTGTAAACATTAAACAAGGCAAATGTGTGGAGAAAAAAAAACCCAGTTAATCCAAATGAAGAATAAAATATTTATCATTTAGTAAGTTTTAATTTTTAGAAACAGTTTCAATTAATGTAACTGAAACAGGATTGATAAATGTGAAAATTGAATTGTTAACTAAATTTTTTTTTTAAAGTGACATCTCTGACATTTCAAAGTAAAGATTCTTTTTCTGATAAAGATGCTCATTTTAAAAAGATATTGCTTTACCAAGTGTCGGGTTAATAAACACACTTTTAAACAACAAACAAAATTACCAAAATATACTTGCAGACAAGCAGGTGCAAGCCCCCCATGCCAGCCAGCATCTGCCTTACTCAAGTGTTAAAGTAACCGAGATCCTAAACAAGCTCCTTGGTCGCAGCTGAGCCTGACCTCTGACCCCGCTGCTGGTGGCTACTTAAAATTATTTTCCCGTGGGGAACAAACAAAGTGTTGCATTATTTGTATTGTTGTCAGTCGGGTATGTAGTAGATGAGTTAAAGCACCTGTTTCTCTGGGTACCACTACTGCAGTCTGAGGATGGTAATGATGCTCTTTATTGTAACTCCAGCTCTTCACTGCCACCCACTGACTGGGAGAAGCAATGCAACAGCCTGGCGGTGGTACAGCAGAACCAGACAAAGTTAGAATTAGAGAAGCTATAGGCAAAATGTACTTAGTTTGTTTATGTCAACGTGTATCAACACCAAAGATTTAACTAAATGAAGAAAAGACTAAGTGTTGTCTTTGGTGCATTTAGTTTAAGTGTATGTTATCCCAGTTGCACATCATACAAAATTCCACTATTGAAAGAAAGACAACCAATTGAAATTGAATATATTTATAAAAAACTTGAATATATACCATTAATGTATACTAAAAATGTATCTATTCAGTCTGGCTTTGTTGTATTATTTTATTAATTTAACTATCTGTTTTTATTATTCATCTACTCAATTTTATTAATATTTTAAGCCCGTATTTTATCTTAAACTCTTATCCTTACCCTTTTTTATGTATTTATTTTAATTATTTATATTCTTAATGTTGATTTGGTGCTTTAACTTATTTAAATAAAACTTTTTTTTTATTGTTGTTGGTGTGCAAAAGTCTCTATTTTAAAATACATTTTTGTTTTTTAATATGTCTTGCCATCATTTTATGTCTACTTCTTTCTTGTTTTCAATCTCTGTAAGAACTTTGAATTGCAATTTTTTTGTATGAAAGGTGTTATATATATATAAAGCTTGATTGATTATTTGTCAGGATATCTGATATCAAGAAGCGAGTGCATTCTTTAAATGGGGCTTTTAATTACCCTATACTTTTAGTACAGTATTATTCATTTATAGTGCTATATCAGGGTTATCTAAAATAATGTCATAGCTATAATAATAGGTTTTGATCATCAGTGTTTCCCTATACCGTTGTAATTATTTATCTCATCTTTTTAATGTCGTTATTGAATATTTTAATCATATATTCTGATGATGATTCTTGACCTCTGCAGTAATTTTGCTGTTTCTCAGCCTTTCTAATTTGTTTTGTGGTTCATGAAAGTAGTACGGGATATTGTTAGTATTTAAACTAACTTTTTAATTTGGCTTGAGAATCAACATAGTCAAATAGCGCCATCAAGTGGTTACAATGTGGAAGGTACTGTCGTGAGGGGAGGAATGGTGTCTGAAAAAAAAAGAACCTCTTCCAATATTATTTTTAATGTTTGATATTAGTATGGCTTCGTCGATTTTACACGCACATATTAGGGCTTTGCAGTTTTTCCGACGTAAAGCTATGTATGATCTGCTGGATGTTGCAATGTTTCTCAGGATCAGTTTAGTCGATTATGCTGTTTCATGGAAATAAGGGGATGCATCTGATACACATTCAAGCAGGCAACATGGGGACTACAGAGAAAGTTAGGCAATCGCTTAAAATACTCGATAGCCAGCCTAGCATTTTCCCTGTAATGACAACAATACGCTTCTGCACTACTTTCAGATATTGTTTAAAACATTTTTTTTTAAATGGAGGCCTATTTGAATTATGCCAATCTTAAATGTGGAAGCAATACAAGGATTTCTGGAACTTATACTGGAACTGCGCATTTGGAATTAGGCTAGTCTATAAATGTGTTAGTGTCGAAACTCTGCTACACTGATGGACAGGAAGCTGAAGTACGTTCTGTGCGGTGGAACAAAACTAAGCCAAGTTGGCAGCGTATGAAGATCATATGTGGCCATGGATCATGTCGCTTTTAAGTATCAGATATGTGCACACACGGGACCACACAGGATAAGTCAGCCAGAATGATGTTTTTGGTAAAACAGACCTCTATGCAAAAAAAAAAAAAATAATAACTTGAATGATGTGTTTCTTTAAGGCATATTGGTGACTGCTGTTTTGAAAGGACAAGATGCGCTTCCGTTCTGAATTGCGCTGACTTGACTCTAGATTTTTCAACAGGTGCAAAAATGAATGTGCTGCAAAATTGACTGTGAACTGAGAGGAAAAGACCAACCTGAATCAATAAAAAATCTAATGAAATAAGGTGGTGCTTTAATCAAACCACCCCCCTTTTTCTTTTACTTCCATGGAAAAAAGTTTCTCCCTAATTTGACCTCTAACAGGTTACCTGGACTGACATTTGTCTAGGTGTGATGGGAATAGGCCAGAATTGTTCTATCTTTAAGATCTTTATAGCGTGTTTATTTGCGGAAATTATTAAGTGAAGGAACTTTGTGAGAGTCTATGGTTTGTTTTTTAGATTTCAATTTACGCACAGGCTGTGAAATGTGATCAAAATGGCCTGCTCTAGGATGACAATAAAATATGCAGCAAATATTTTTTCAATTTGACAAATCATGACATAGAATTCTCTTTTCATTTCGAGTTCTTCTGTAATTAATTTGACCCCTCGTGAGTATATTGCATTATGGATATGAGGGTAATTTACCAGCAGTAGCTCAGGTAAAGGCTTTAACATGATTGAAATTTGATTTGATTCCATTCATATGCATGTTTTAATAGTAGTAAAACAACTTATATCGTGTCCTTTAAACGTCCCCGGCTTAGTCGACTTTTGATATCAGGAAACATGGCGCACGCCTTGAACTTTAACCTCGGATATTTATTCAGGCTCGTTCGTCCGTTCGACAAAATGCAAATCCATCACTTAAAATTCTCGCGATAAATGCTGCTGATATATTAAGGCAGATGAGGGGGGCTCGTCCACTTGGAGAGGCGTTGGGTTTCCTTGGAGGATCTCGGTCAAGTTTGGAACTGTCTAGGGTCTCATAATTTGCAGCCATGTCGGACGCGGTGGTTAGTTTCATGAAGGACTTTTTGGCAGGTGGTATTGCCGCTGCCATCTCCAAAACTGCTGTTGCTCCCATTGAGAGAGTCAAGTTGTTGCTGCAGGTAAAATTTTTGACTTGATTGTTGCCCTAAGAGTCGCAGCATGTTAACAATGGTGTGCGTAAACTGTGCGTAAATGTTAGGTTGCTGATAACCCCAAGACTTGAATGTAATATTAATATAGTTTTTACATACGAAACGTCCAGTTGTGCGCTGTGTCAGTTCATATGGTCAGGTGCATAATGTCAGAGGGCACGCGAGAGGTCCCGCGTCAGTGTGGAAATGGTTTTACGCACTGGACCTCACAGTGTTGCTGCTAAGAAAGCGGTGATTGGCTAATAATAGGCAATAAAAGTTGAAAAAACTTAACTTCATGAGCTATTGATACGTTTATTATGTTAATAATGTTTTCTATATTGCACATGACCGCAGTCATATTTAGTGGAATTAAATTGCTAAATTTAACTTCAAGCATGTAATCTAATACACAGCTCATTCTCAAGTAACAGGAGTGTTCACTGCCAGGCCTACAACTACTCACAGAAATGCCTGGACAGAAAAGTTTAAACACTCACCAAGATTATATGTAAATATAGAAAAGCATTAATATTGGTATACTGAATATTATCCTTTAATTTCAGTCGCAAACAAATGAATAATTGTATTGCGCAAACTGGGGAATGATCAAACTTTGCGGTAGTTCATAGGCCTGTGTTTAAAAAATATGTATATATTTGTATTGTCTTTGGTTGTAGGTCCAGCATGCCAGCAAACAGATCACTGTAGATATGCAGTACAAGGGAATCATGGACTGTGTGGTCAGGATCCCAAAGGAACAAGGCTTTATTTCCTTCTGGAGAGGCAACCTGGCCAACGTGATCCGTTACTTCCCCACCCAAGCCCTCAACTTCGCCTTCAAAGACAAGTACAAGAAGCTGTTCCTCGGTGGTGTGGATCAAAAGACACAGTTCTGGCGTTACTTCGCAGGTAACCTGGCATCTGGCGGTGCTGCTGGTGCGACCTCGCTCTGCTTCGTCTATCCTCTTGACTTCGCCAGAACAAGACTCGCTGCCGACATCGGAAAAGGCACAGCCGAAAGAGAGTTCACCGGTCTTGGAAACTGCATCTCCAAGATCTTCAAAACCGATGGCCTCAAGGGTCTGTACCTGGGTTTCAACGTGTCAGTGCAGGGTATCATCATCTACAGAGCGGCTTACTTCGGATGCTTTGACACAGCTAAAGGTGCGCACATCTGGACGAACGTCACCTTTGCCATGTTTTTAACATGTTTGTGTGTATCGTTGTAACTTGCAAGTGACCCAACCTGTCCTCTCGTGCAGGTATGCTGCCAGATCCCAAAAACACGCACATCGTCGTCACCTGGATGATCGCGCAGACTGTCACTGCCGCTGCAGGCATCATTTCATACCCATTCGACACCGTCAGACGTCGTATGATGATGCAGTCTGGACGTAAAGGAGGTGAGTGGCACTTGTACTAGTAAAATTATTTTTTGATTTTATGTAAGCACCTTTGAGAATTGGACATCACTCTCTGTGTCTTTATGTCCACAGCTGACATCATGTACACGGGCACAATCGACTGCTGGAAGAAGATCGTGAAGGATGAGGGTGGAAAAGCCTTCTTCAAGGGGGCCTGGTCCAACGTGATCAGAGGAATGGGCGGCGCCTTCGTGTTGGTGCTTTACGACGAGATCAAGAAGTACACATAATAAACTTTCTCATCTCCCAGTCCCCCCGCCCCCCCAAGGAAACCCTTCGCGTTGTTTAAGTCTTAATTCTTGTGATAGAGTGATAACAGCTTGTGGTGAATTGTAATGAGGGCATGTTCTCCTCTGAGATTGCCCGAGACAGGTACGTTAGGTTTACCTCACCGGGTTCACATGCCCCCGAAGAAAATCTGTACATACACATCCCATCTACGACGTGCCAAAACGCACAAAAAGTCAAAGCAGGTTGTCCAGTGGAGATGTTGTGATGACGAAAATGATGACATCACTACCAGCCTCCTCATGTTAGTTTCATTTTGTGAAGCAGTTGTGTTGTGAGCACTCTACTCCATGTATCTTATCTCACACTTAATTTAACTAAGAATAAAGATGTATTAGTCAAACAGTCCGGTTTGATGCACGCTCTATTGTCATGCCTGTCAGCCACAGTAAAACACACATTTATTATATATATACCTCAGACACCTTGTATCTGGCTCCTTTATATCCAACTCACTCAGCAAGTTACTACAGTGTATTTGTGAGCCAGTATGCAAAAACAGCAGCTAAACATCCTGATTTTCACTTGCGTTACGCCCCTTAATAGGGAGTATGACCTAGCAAAACTTTTGCCCTCTTACCTTTTTTAGTTTTTAAATGTTGCATTGCCTACTGGTGAAACAAGCAGCTTTTTTAAACAGTAACAGAATATCAAAACAAACAAAATGATTTTAAAATGTTTATTGTTTATGAAACATAATCTGTAGCACATTACACATTGTAAAAATATGAGGGAAAGGGTGCAAACAAAAAAAGAACTTGCTGATTTAATGTAAACAAACTCAATGAGATAATCAGTAAGTTGCTATTAATATGAGCACAGTTGTTTACTGTTTTGAATAGTTACTGCAGTATTTACAAACTACTAATGCACAAATTAAATATATTACAATGGCTTTGAGCTTTAAGCATAATTTGCAATATTTCAGCAACAAAGATCTTTATAGTTGTTTATTATGACAATACAAAGCACAGAATAGTTGAGTTTGTCAACTAAAGATATAGCAAATCCATACATGTATGAATATGTGACCTATAGTCTTGGTTCCCACAAAACTGATCCTGTTGAGAAGAATGGGAACCAACATCGAACCAGAAGCATTGTTATATATTGTAGATCAGATGTCTGTAGAGTTCTCAGCACCAAGCAGGCCGGACTGCACTTGGTTTTTTTGACCTTGGTACTGGTGTGTTTCTGGAGTTGGTGCTGGTGGAAACCAGTCTGGGGCTGCAATGGACTGAGCTGACCGGCCTGGCCCCCTCTAGGGTGGACAACAGAGAGAAAATCTCAAAAACCTAACACACCAACATTTGTAAGTTTAGTTAATAGGAATATAGAACTTATATTTTAGATCTGAACATTTCAGCAACCACTGAGATGTAAAGAGAGTTTTATTTATGACTCTTGAACCCTACATGGATATTTATGAGTTAATACAATACTATCAAAAATACAAGATGTAACAAGAAAAATCCTTCAAAACTTGTATGTTTATTCAAAGTGACAAGGTTTAAGAGCCAAGAGGAACCCCTACATATGAATGGTCGATTCTTAGCAGCTTTCTATCATCCACAGCTGTTTTTTCACTGCCTGACAGTCATTCCCCTTCTGTTAATTAAATATCTACAGCCATCTCATGACAGCAGGTCGGATAATGTGTGATAAATCTGCAGCATTCAATCTGACAGGAGCAGCGCAGAGCAGCGCCACATGCTGATCATCTTTGTTTATCTTGGTTAGATCATCACACAGAAAACACCAGGCTGCGACAAAATAACTACACAGTTCTCCCGGTGTCACTGTATTTTGTGTGGATATGAATGCTCTGCTAGAGTCGGGTGCACAGAGGCTTTTCAGCTGGGAGTGATATTTTAGTGATATTAACATCCTCTTGCCTTGAGGTTTAGTTATACAGTGTAATCCTGAATTCACACCTTGCATGAGCAGATATTTATTCACTTTGTTGTCATGTGGATTAGGGTATATTTCAATGTGGCCAAGCTTCTAACCTGAAGGTGGCTTGCTGGTCGACCTCTCCTTCTTTGTTGTGGACAAACAGACAGGGTAAGAAGGACCTCCCACGTGTGAAATTTGTCGCTGGTAGTCTGAAAGCTGCTGTGAGCGCTTTAGCCCAGGTGTAGGTTTGACAGACTCCAGCCTCTTCAGGAAAGCCTGTTGAAAATAAATCATATTGTACACACTTACTGTTCTCGCCAACTATCAAAGTTCACAGGCTCAACATGTGAATATGCTGAAGATAGTGATCACCCTTAACTTGCAACGTGTGCATAAATTAAATCAGTAATAAAAGTTGTGTGGGGAAGCCATCCATCATTTAAAAAATGCATTATAACGAGTGTAACATAAGTGATTCATCATGCATTAGGGTGTGTTCCAAGCCTGAATTGATCATAAAACAAAAAACAACATCTTCATTTTCAAGCAGAAGTCTACAAATTGTAAAGCCAAGTGTGTAGGCAAGTAGCTGGATGTCATACATGCAGTCACACTCCCACATGCATGCTGTGCAGAAAACCATCAGAAAGAAAAAGCTCCAAATGAAAAGAAAAACAAATTAAGCTCAACAGTCAAGAGGCAGTTCTTCTAAAGGTTACAGGTCCTCTGAAGGTCACAAAAAGGCACTGGGGTCTTCTACTCGTCTTCATCTCCAACAAATATTTAGAAACCTCTTCAAACATAATCCAGCCTTCTAAATGAAAGAAACAGCACTGATAAATAATTAATGTTGCATGTGTTATTGACCAATCTTGACATTTCAAGAAGTTTGCTGTCTAGCGTCTTACACTGTGATGTGCTGGGTGGATACACCGATCACACGGCAGATTCAATTACTTCACTCTAAGAATAGATAAGGCACAGAAAAGCACTCCCGACAACACAGAGAGATGGACTCGTTAGAGAGAACAGTTTGTCCTTGAAAATATAGGAGTATATTCTCTGCAACAATCTTTGGTCAACAAATCAAATGTAATCATGCCAATATCAGTGTAGAAAGTATTTGAAGTTTCCTGTTTTGACTTGACAAACCTCTCAGTAGACAATAGAACTCTGCTACAGCTGATTGTCAGTTATTTTCTGACTCATGTTTTAACACTGCTGCCTGTGTCTGGCCCTGAGTAAACATCCACGACCTGGTCAAGTAGAGTTAATATATTGGGGTGAGAGGCTAAAGCTGAACAGGCTGAACTGTCTTATAATGTCACTCTGTGGCGCTGCTGCAAGTCTGCCACCTGCTGCCATCTGTCCAAGTCCATCCGTGTCTGCTTTCAGAAGAGGCACTCGTACTCTGACCACAGCTCACTACAGCTGCCTTCCATGCTAGTGTCCTTAAAGACGCGTCAGGAGGCAGACGACAATACATTTTTACAACGTTTTTCTTCATGCAGAAAGTAACAGACTTAAGTTACGAAAAAGACACATGCCATGTGGAAAATATCTCAGCTGTGACTTTGACATGTACTCCACAGATTGATGGTAAACTGCTTGGGCATAGGAGTACCTGTAACTTAGCACACGTATTGTTCCATATATGCCCCAAAATTGAATCTACTATGTAAAAAAACAAATAGAGCTTTCATCAAATGCCCAACATCTTATGGTGAAGTCCTAAAATAGTGCATTCTTATTCAGATTTGATGCAGTTTATGACGTTGAGTGATTATAACCACAAAATCAAAGACATTGGGTTAGAGCTTCTATAACAAACATTTAAAACAGACCAACTTTCTGTTAAGGCATTTTTTTAAATGAGAACTAAAGCATTCATTTTAGACAGGAAATAAAATGTGCTGTGAATTTATATGATAAGGTTTAGGCTTTTGTGCTGAACTCACCAGGTTCTCCCTCTCAATGCGTTGCTGTTCCCGCTGCCTGTTGCGTGCGCTATGAGAGAGGCGAATGAGCGGTGAGTTATTGGCCATGCTAGTTTTCTTCCCTGCCATACTTGTTGGTCTGGGCCCTGGAGAGAGGCGTGAAAGCTCCCGAAGAAGCCGCTGGTTCTCTTGATCTATGCTTCGAACCTGGTCGTTGGTGAAGGAATAGTTTTTCCTGTGTCTTCCCCCAGGATTGAGGATGACCATTCTGCTTCCGAATTGGCTGTCTGAGCTGAGAGAGCCTGTGCGTTGAAAAGAACAATCGTTAGAAGTTATTACTGTTTGTAATTTTTAAATGTGTTCTGTGTCTTAAGAGTAAACAAAGAGGAAAGAGAACTCGTCATCCTGACAGACATAAAAGGTTCAAAATACTCACAATCATCATTGTCCTGATCTGAGTCCTCATCTTGCTGTGTGTTGCTAAGGCCACTGGAGGGCACACTTTCCTCCTCCTGCTGCTCTGTAAGAGCTCCTTCTTTGGTCTCCCTGGGGTATGGTTCCAATGAATGTTGCGGGCTGAAGTCAGAAGAGGAGAGGGGGCTCACATCTGTTACAGTGTCCTCTGCCTCTTCTGTAGGGTCAACAGCTACATCCTGAGATCCTGCTGAGCCCCCTCCACAGGTCCTTCTCACTCCTGGGGATAGAGATTTGCCAGGCCTGGGAAGGATGGGGGGCCCTGAACCGCGTGTCTGTTTGACACTGCTACAGGAGCTCTCAGAGTCTGCGTCAACGCTGGCCTCAGTTGAAATGGGGGATGGACTTCTTGTCCGTCGGTTTCTTATCCATCTTTTAGGAGATTGTTTATTTCTCCCGTTTGAGCCTGAGAGTTTATTATCGGATGATAGAGTTTCTCCTTCGGTGTTATTTGGACTTTGTTGGAACACAGTTTTATTATCTACCTCTTTGTTTTCAGCCAACCAAGACATAACTGTTCCATTTGGCCTTTTAGAGGATAAATTAATGTCCTCTTCACTTTCACTGCTATCACTGCTGACATGGTCTGAAGTACTGGCAACAGAGGAAACACTGGACGTGCTGCCCCTCTCTTCTTCTGTTGATTGGCAGCTGCTTTCTTTCTGTTCTGCTCTGTTGCTACTGATGCTCTTGAGTGGTGCCAGTTGTCTTGTTGAGCCATTGGTCCTTGGGGATAATCCACCCTTTGTATTTTCATATTGTTTTCCATTTAGCCTCTCCTGAGCTGGTTGATTGTCCTTTTCACCTTTCAGGCATTTCTCCATCTTTTTCCCAGCATCCTTACTGACGCTGGAAGATTCACAGTCACTGTCAAAAAACGAATGATCTACTTCACCCTCTAGTTCATTAGGGTTAAACATGGCAGTGTTCCTCACAGACTGGCCCTGTACGAAAGTAAAAGATTGAGATGTTTATAGAAGTCAAATAAGAACCCAATTGTTTCAGTCATTACTAAAAAATGTTTTTTAAGCTATTCTGCTGAATTTTAAATACTAAATACATATTGATCTACTGCTACACTAGCAAGCTCTCGGGTACAAACAAGTCAGCATTAACTTCAGTAATATAATCTTTATGAACATTATGTTAGTCATTTTAAGCTGCATTTGTAACATGCATTACTACATGCAATGATTTAGTTCTCTGTGAGGGATCAAACATTTGAAGCAGGTTTGAGTTATCTGGTAGTACATTTACAAACAAGGAGGCAAAATGGAAAACCAGTGGCTTTTCAAAAAAAATGACCTAACACCAAAATGACAAATTATGGAACAAAAAATTGTTCAACTGGTTACAAAACATCTTTAGCTTGATGTATGGAAACACAGCACGTGATTTGGACAAAATCAGACATTTTCTAACGGGTGATACACAAGAACTTGCGCACAGCAGCATAAAGAGGCAAAGCACGTGTAAACACCTTTAACATAATAATAATAATAATAACACGCATACGTAAAGTTTGAAAGCTAGCTTACATGTTTAGCTAGCATACAGCAACATGCAAACTGACTGGCTAACTTTAGCTGTATGACAATGATATCTTACCGTGAGAAGAGTCGCACAGTATAGTATATGATGTTACAAGTGCATTTTCTTCATTAAAAATGTGTGTTACTTTGAACAGGCTTTCAAAACAGGATGATAGTTATCTGTATACAGTCAGCGGGCTGCTGCCGTGGGTGTCACATAGTGCCTTGTAACTAAGCTACGTCACTTCCTGGCAACGGTTGCTGCGTTGAGGAGTTCTCTGGAGAAGTCCTCTGCATCCGATGAGTCCCAGAACAATTTAAAGACAGTTTATGCCATTTAATACTGTGAAGGCCTCGACAGTAAGACATGTTAGCAATACTGACATATGGCATAGATTTAAAAAAAAACAACATGAATCAATAAATATTCTAACTTTGGTTCAAATTATGGACATTAATCCACTAAAGAAATATGCAGTGGTGGACATTAACAAAGTAAATGTACTTGAATACTGTAATTAAGTACATTTTTTGAGTATCTGTACTTTACTTGAGTATTATTTTTTGGGGATACTTATGACTTTACTCCACTACATTCAGAAGACTATTATTGTACGATTATTGTACTTTTGACTCCACTACATTTCTATCAGTGCTCTAGTTACTCACTACTTTTACTTTGAAGTCAGCTCATGAATTGTATTTTATTTTCTGAAATCTGATCCCTAAGACAGTAAAATGTGTTTGTGTAGTTCTGTTTGTCTCAGTGGTTTAGTCATACCTGAAAATCGTGCGTCACCACACTTGAATGTGGAGAAAACACAGAGCAAAACTCAGATCAGGCAGTTCATTTAGAGGAGGTAATGATGGTTATAATTCTCCACCTGAGCACCCATGGCCATATCTTCAGCCCGTGTAAGAGGTTTTTGAAATGAAGAATGATACGTATCGTTTGAAATGTTCTCCCTGTTTCCCACTCTGCCCAAACATACAAAAACTCACTGTCCCACCTGAGAAAGTGTGTTGAGATACGTAACATTTGTTTTATTCCAGATGAACACTGTTGCTGTCTTTATTCCATGGTATAGTTTTTAGAGATTTCAAGTAATGTTTTCTAAATAAACAGAATGTATTCTTGACTGCATTCATGAATTGTGAAAATACAACGTTTTGAGATTTTTTAAGAAGTACTTTGTAAACTATGAAATACTACAGTGTTTTAAAAGCAAGTACTTCAGTACTTTAACTCAAGTAATAATTTGACAGAGAAACTTTCACTTCTATTAAAGTAATATTTGACCTGGAGTATCTATACTTTGATTTAAGTAATGAAGGTGTGTACTTTGTCCACCACTGCATGTAAGACAGTTTATGCCATTTGATACTGTGAAGGCCTCGACAGTAAGACAACATGTTAGCAATACTGACATATGGCATAGAATCAAATAAATAAATAAATAAATACATATTCTAACTTTGGTTAAAATTATGGACATTAATCCACTAAAGAATTATGTGAAAAGCCATTAAATAGAATTTGAACGAGGATTGTTTAAGGAAAACATATAAAAAAGGTCGAAAAAAAATCTAACATTGCATAACTAAAGACGAGTGAAATATCAAAATCTAAATACAAAAAAAAAAAAAAAATTAAAGTTTTAGTTTTCAGTAATTTTACACTTCTTTTCCTTTTGGCGATATAAATTCTGATTTTGTTTTACTTTATATTTTTATATATATATCTTCAACGTTTATCAGGCTTCTCAGCCACACCATATAAAAATCATCAGCTCCTATAAGGAGGCGAGTGACATAAAAAAAAAAATTAAAATGTGATGAGCTGTCTTTTTCAGGTAAAGGCTTAATTAGTTATAACAAATTGATAATCAGAGATGGGAGATGCATAGATAGGAGGTCATGTAGTTTATCCTTGGGGATCTTATTCCAAAGTAACTGCTCCCCTCAGTGCAAACCCTTTAACAAGAAAGGGGATTATCTGAAGGCGCGTCCCCTGAAATTACAATTGGTCACGGGTTTTCTCTTAATAACAATGTCAGACGTAGAATTGACACACACTAATGAAATGCCCATGTCCCTTGGTGAATCCATCATTTAAACCTGTGTCTGGTCACTGTCATAAAATTTACATGCCAATACAGGATGAGTAAAGATGAGGATTGAATGGGGTTATTTCTTCGGCAGCCTCATTCCAACAATCAGTCTATGTATAAGCAATCACCAAAAAAGGCAAGAAGTGTTAAGGATCTGAATGAGAGTAACTGTTATTTAGCTGTTGTTTATTAAATTGACCAATATAGTGTATAAAGCGTATAGTGAGCTCTGCATATATAACAGTTCAAGCTTACAAAGAATACAAAACAGCAATCCTTCAGTGTACCCATGAACAATATAACCAGTGGCTGTTTACTGTTGTCTGTAACACAACTGCAGCTGATTCCTATTTCTTGTGACAATAATATACCAGACAATTGCGATGTCTTCAGATTTCATTTTTTATTTACAAAAAGAGGTAACCAGAATATTGAAGACTAATACTGATACTCATGGTATGAGGTTCTAAAAATCAAGACTGTTTTGCTTGAGAAAAGGTATCAGACTCATTTTCTGGCACTTACTTATTCAACAGCTAATAAATTAGGAAGTAGAAAAGTTGGGGAGACAAATTATTCCGGTTTTATTTTTCATAAAAATCAGCAGTATGGTAATGCAGAGAATGAGATTTAAAGCAGTTTTATTTCTAATGAGAATCAGTTTTGTGAGTTTATTCTTAAAGGTGTGACATTAAGAAAACTCTTTCAACAAGGTGCATTGTATTTTTCAATGAGATAAGCCTCTCCGGTTAGCATGCAATATTTCATCAGCGTTTTTTCAAACAATTAAAGTAGATAAAATGTACTTTATAACAAGATTAATTTCTATTTTCATTACAAAATGACACCCATCTTAGGGCACCTTTGGCCTTGCAGTTTGAGCATTTGCCCCGTATTCAGAGGCTATCATCCTCATTGCAGCGGTTGCTTGTTCAACTTATCACAGCAGAAAGCCTGAAAATTGTAATGGTGGACATGATTCTTCATAAAATAAACACAAAAAAAGCATTTTTGATGTCTTTGAGGCTTTGAGCTCAAATAACCTTTGGCCTCTGAGGGAGACACAGATTATAATATGCAGTTTGATCCCAGAAATCTGGTCCTTTCCAGCCACACCAGCCCTGAGAAAGATACAATCAACATTGTATAAAACATATACATGAATATTCTATACAGAGAAATGCAGCCAATGTAGATGCTTGTAACAGTCACCTTGTCAGTGATAACCTGCAAGTCCTCTGCTCCGGTGTAATGTGGATCTAGGATCAGATAACGGATCTGCCCAGTCGTCTCACTCCATGAAACACCTAGAATAGTGTGAGCCAGGACTCCCCCTCCTGCAACATAGCATGAAAATATGCCTGCCTTTAATCTCGGAAAACACTTATCATGGCCTGTGCTAAAGGTATTTAAGAGCTTTTGCCTTTGCTAACCACCACTCACTTTGACTTTTAAGTTTGCTAAAGTTGCTTTTTATTGAATTAGCTGTTCAAGCTAAAGCATTTAAAGAAACCTGCTACTTTTAATGACCTTCATTACTGGTATATAAATTACATGCTGTACACTTTTTGGTAGAGACTGCTGGTACTGTGTAAAGATATAAACAAATAGATTTTTTTGCTTGAGGAATTTTATTTAGCATTGACATTGGATTCTAACCTAATTGCAGTGGTCATAGAGATTAAAAATAACTCCTGGTCTAGTTTGCTATAGTGGGTCATGTGGAGTCATCCACAATAAAAAAATGCTTAACACCCAGCTATGAACTCCTCATAGTAAGTTTAAGTTATAAGTTATAACAACGGGGTTGTAACATTGTTTAAGACATAGTCTGAACTACAGTAGTTCAGACATCCAACTCACCAATCATGATGGGAGTGCCTTCAGTGAGAAAGTGGTTCGCCAATTCTCTGCCTTTAGATCCCAATTCAGAACCTTGACTAAAAATGACAAACATTGATCAAATCCAATAAAGAGAGATAAATCCAAATCATGAAACAAGGTGCAACCATCACTACACACCTCACAAACATGATCTTTGAGGTGACCTCAAGTAGCTGGTTCAGAACAACCTGAACCTCAATGGATCCGATCCACTGACGTGATCCAACAAAGGACTTCTGTTTGTCTCCTACATCCACCAATGTCTGGAGAGGAGAAACCCCCATTAAGGAAAAATAATTTGGTATATTATTTGTGAGATATCTTTAGGACCCCTGCTCCACCTGTTGAATCTCTTTGTGGGTGGGCACAGGTCTTTCTGCGTAGCCCTGCTGCTGGAACCAGGAGCAGATGGTCTGCAGGGAGCGATAAGCACAGCCCCAGCCATTGTCATCCGTGTGGTCTTGCATGTAGTGATGGTAGCTGTAGATGCCCTGGACCAAGTACACCTAATGAAAACACATCAAAACACATGGAAGAAGAAAAATGGACTCAGTATCATGTAGAGAACTTTTAAGTATCTGTCTTTAAAGGAGAAATAGAGTGTGACAATTCATTTTGAAAGTGGTTTTACCTTTCCGTTTTCCAGACTGGGATGTGTGAGGACCAGGTGAGGGTTTCGGAGGTAGCCATCTTTGTAGGGCTCATTGGGAAAGTGGAAAGCATTGGCTCTTCTAAAGAATGGCTGATCATCAGGAAGCTCAAACTGTTGATGTAATTCCTATTCATAAAGAGATTTTGTATCAAATAGAATTCAGCATTTAAGATAGTAACAACATGACACGAATCAGGGATATCTGTGTTTCTAACCTTACGCTGTGACTCCAGCTGGCTGTCGGGCACTCCTGCAGGGTAAACCACAGTTACTAGTCCTTTAGGCTCTGGAAGCAGGAAGTGCAGTGGCTCAGGTACCAGCGGAGTAGTCCCCTTCATTTGTTGGAGCATCACTTTCTCCATCTCACAGAGCTGATGGCTCAGCGCCTCCGACAGGCGCTCAAAGGCACTACAACACCAGAACAAAAGTCTCATAATTGAGAAATCTCACATAGAAAGTTGTGAATATTGATATAATGAGGAACCAGAGTGTGGTGAGTGATGTTATCATGTGGTAAAACATACTCCTTGACCATGCATCTGCTGTTGGTGTGGACAGCACAGTCCATTTGAAGTGTTGTGGATAAAAAGTGGGATGTTTTAAGTGTTCGGCTGAGGACTGGGGCTGAAAGAGGGCCTCCTTTTGTTGTCACTTCCATCATCAGGCGAAGGTTAACAACACTCTAAATGACAAGCGTGAATTTACATTGAAGACAAACACTTTTACAGCATTAACAAGGCATCATTTTACGTCTTTAAATCGAGAGGTGAAACAATCACTTACTTTGAGGTCTAGTAGATGAACTAAAAATCAATAGTTATTCATTTTAATAGTAAATTAATCTTTTGGATATTTTTTTCACCAGACAAAGAGCAAAAAGGCCTGTCTCAGACTTGTGTAGTAGTAAACTGAGACCTACAGTAAACCACACTTAGAGGGCAAACTATGCCCAATGTTTTCGCAGGTACCTGGGTGTTATAAAAAAAATAAGTTGAGCTCTGTAGTGTTTCACAACCAGGTATACATAAAAACTATATTTTCAGACAATCCTTCAGTACAACACATCTACATACTGCAGATGAAGTCTTCTTGCTCTTCTTTTTCCCAGATCTTTTGCCAGTGCCCTCATATTCATCTGTCCTGAAATGAATACAAACTTGATCACAATTCTAAAATCTAAACAGACTAACACTCTTCTGTCGGGAAGTAAAAAGTGAACTTACTGTATCCACTGCTGTAAATCCTCACATGATGTCTCTGGAGTTATGTCTTTGGGTGTTGCATTAAAACTTTGGTTAGGCCAAATAAAGACAGGACTGTCGCAGACGGTCAGAACACAAGACTCAGATTTCACCTGCGTGTGAAGCATCTCAAATGTTCTTGATATGACTTTATGCATGTGCGGAGCTGAAAGGAGACAGACAGACAGATGATAAGTCATTTAAAATGAATCCACTGTTGTCACATCATATTTTAAAAACTGTTTGTACAGTGTCCCTCTGTGTCTGTAACTGCACGTTATCCCCATCTGTTAATCTTAATTGAAAAGAAATTGACAACAAATGTAAACAAAACTACCATGCAACCCATTGCTCAAGAATTTCAACTGCAATGATTTTCTGCTTTTCCTTTTACTCTTTCCATATATTAACAAAACAATAACAACACAGATCTCTGCAATGTGATGGTGATAGTATTTTCCCTTTTTTTTTTTACAAACCATACACACAGTTGTCTATTCCATTGATAGTACACTCCTAAGTTGCAGTCCCTTTTAGCTTTGCTTAAACAAATAAGAGTAAAATATTGCTCATACTTGGTTATTGTAATCCTTTAATTTTAACATTAGTATAATATGCACTGGTGCTACTTTTCCTGCATTGATAACTTTTACTTCTAATAGCTCTGATTGTAATAAAAACGTTTGCATGGATAAAATTTCCAATGACGAACTTGTACGTGTGTATTTTGTTACTGTGGCACCTCGATTTTGACTAAAGTTCAGCCAACTACATCAAAATAGTCAGTCAGGCCAGAACGAGTAAAAACGTCCATGAACGTACCATCTGTGGTTTCCAGCAGACACTTGAACTCCAGTGGTCCTCTGACACGCAGGATGGTCCCTGTGTCTGTGGACTGTGAGTCAGAAACAACCTATGACAATACAACATAAGAATTTAACTTAAAGGGTGATCAGGTCAGAGTTTACCACGTCAATGTGCGTCAATATTTAAGTGCCATCACAGAAGGAACCGGGGAGCCGCTGTCATAATATCCTTATTTTTGTTTTAGAACCAAGTTAGCTGTAGTATACAGATAAACATGAATTGAGATGAATGTTTTAAAGCCGCTTTATAGCAGATCTCACCATCGTTATGTAAAGTAATGCGAAATCACTGAGAAATCTGCTGTAGTCTATGATCTGGAGGCTGACATGTCTGTTGTAGGAAACGTGTCTTTGAGGGCTGCATTCTATTGGATAATAGTAGCCCCGCCCATTTATGGTGCGTTCAATGTAACTCGTAATCGAGAAACTTCTTGAATAAAATCAGCATCAGTTTGTAAACCCCTTTACAGTATTTCTCAATTGCTAATACACATTTATTGACATCCACCACGCTTTTCTCAACACTATAAGCACAAACCCAAATTTTCAAACTACATTCATCAAACATCTGACTCTTCCTGCAAAACCAAACAATTTATAATTTATTTTATTTATTAGTTTATTTGACAGGGGCCATGCAAAACAAAAACTGTCAAGCCAGAGTTAGCTATAAGCAAATTTTCATCTGTGGTCTCTGGGCAGGAAGATGTAAACAAATGTACAATAAAAATGCTAAAAAAAAACATATTAGCATTTAAAACAATACATAGGCTACTCAACACAGTCCATCACTAATAACAAAGCATTCAAAATTACATTTCATTGTCTCTAATTTGATGCATTCAGATGATCACATAATTGTTTTTCCTTGAGACATAATTTCAGTTTACTTTTAAAAACACTGAGGCTTGTACAGTCTCTAATGTGGGTAGGAATTGAGTTCCATTTTCCTGCTCTGACTGAAAATGCAGACTGTCCAAATGCAGTCTCCCTACGTTTAGCTGAACAGTCTCCTCTTGCTGATGCCCTGGTCTCCCTAAGATTGTTCCTGCAGAGTAACACACATTGTTTAAGTGGTGGTGGGGCCTGATCATGAATTAATTTATACATGTTGTCAGATCATACCCCAAGTCAATCAAAATTAAAACCAAACTGAGCAGTCATTGCACACTACGTAAAAAAAACTGAAAACATAATGCTCAGAACATGAAGCTGTAAGAATAATGTTAATTGTTCACAGTAGGCTACATTAATTTAGCAAAAAAATAAAATTCCTCTTTGAATGTAGCACCTGTATACAGTGAAAATAAAGTAAACACAAATATAAATGAGAAGAACATGGTCTATCACAGTAGCTCAGATTTCATCAGAAGTTACTGTTCTTTGTCTTTCTCTATTTCGCTCCCCTCCTCTTCCTCCTCGACCACCTCTTACACGCACTCTTCCTCTGCCTCTCAGATTATTTCTGTCCATTGTACAACCTTCAACTGCCAGTGCTCTCTGAACTGGCTTATATTGGTTTCCTCACATCATTAGCCGCAAGTGTGATCAGTTTTGAGTGGTTGTGTTTAGGCTGTGACAACTGTGCTTCAAATATGTTTCACATTTTGCTACCTGTGCTTACCATTAGGCAACACAAGTGCATCACAGTGCAACATGTGTTTTAGTGAGTGATAATGTGTTTGTAAGTTGTGTCTAACCAGGATAAAAGTGCTTGTGGTTTTGCCAGAGTAAGAGTGACTGATTCAATACATGGGTTCAGATACAAAGGAATTTGGTTCAGACAATAGGGTTTAGTGTTTTAGCTATTGAGAAATACTGTAATCAAGATTGCGGTGGATACGCGCCTGATATCGGAAAATGAAAAGCAAAAAAATTGAACATCTGGAGAAGAATAACAAATCAATTTATTTTTCTTTATTCTTCTTGGCGGGGGCATTTGACTATAGTTAAAATCTTTTTGTCACATCTGTCTTCAAAACATTGCATGAACGAATCCTATTCAATGTTTTTTGCAACATTGTGTCTCATTTATTTTTATAGCTACAAAGAAAATGGGGATAGTTTTTGACATTGTTTTAAACTGAGGGGCATTTACATTAAATTTAAAAATAGCTTTCTTTTTAGTATAGATGTACTACAGGATGTATCATTTACATACTGAAAACTAAACTAACTAAACTAAAAGTTGTAGAGTGTAACGCATTAAAAAAAGACATTTTTAGAGTTCATCCTTTGTGAAAGTATAATAGCATTATGTGACTTTTGAGAGACAGCAAACTAAAAAAAAAAAAAACCCTGTTACGCACTTGTGGGGAAAAAAGATCAGTTAAAGTCACTATTGGTGCTATACTTTCAGAAATCCACCGTTCATTTATTAAGGTCACTGATAAAATAATAAAAAATGTCCCATAGCGATGCTGTTACCACAGAATTAAGTGTATCTCTAATGCTGGTTGTGCTTTACTAGGATTGACTGATGCATACCATATCTCATTATTCTGGCATCAGTGGTCATGTCACCCATCTCATGCATCACTAAGTAAAATGCCATAACATTATTGTATTTTAATCGTTCTTTTTAGCTGCTTTTTGTGGGTTAATGTGTGTGTGCGTATGTGTTAGTGTTTGTGCTTGTGTGAGGGGAGATTCCATCCACAGTTTTACAAAAATTCAATTGCACATTCAAATTTTATACAAATAATAAAGGCAACATCTTTTCTTGTGCTATGCCTGCTTGCCTCAGGCTTTTACATGGCAGCCATGCTTGGCCAGGCATTGAGAGTGGACACCCAGTTAGAGAAATTGTATGTAGCTGTCATGCATGCAGAAATGGGTGCCTACTGACTATCATCGCTTGTGTCACCACCAAAACTCTGGGCCTAAAGACAGAAAAAGAAAAGGCTGCACATGTAGACAGATTCGACACCGTTCTAGAATCATTCCTTTTTCAAACAAATACAATTTGCATAGTATTATACTAACAAGCAAATGACATGGAAATATGTAAACAAGAGGACCTGACAATATGAATTCACTGTTACAGCCTTGTTGTACCTCAGTGAATTCAAATGTTAAAAAAAAATGCTCTGCTTCATTATTGCAAAGTTAAATAAAGCACATGCCCAGAAGCAGACTTAAAAATGAGGTCAGATTTAGGTTGGTGGTGTTTTTTTCTACCATTGTTGCTAGACTAAACCACGAAGGGTTTATTAGGACTGCTGAAAAGGTCCATCACATTCAAACTGTCAGAATCAATGGTCTGTGCAAAGGACGTAGTCAGTTAAGTGTTCTTTAAACACACTTAACAGACCCAGAGTCTCTCTAGCTTGTGGACACTCATGAGGAGCATACACATTTTGGTATATAACTGTTCTTTGTAAACTGGTTAAACTGAAACATTTTTGTCATGGTCTCCTTTGTTTGGGCACAAAAGATCACTAGAGCGCTTAAATGCAACATCACCTTTGAAGACGTATTGAGTATCTTTTAAAGGTCTTTATGTGCCTAAATGTTGCAATCTGAGCTGAACTTAGTGCAGAGGATATACACTGTAACTATCTGACATCATGGTTGTTACGTTTCTGTGGACTCAGTGTGCTGCGTTTGATTTGTGATGAGATTAGCTATCTCAGCGAGTACCATAAACACAGTTTTAGGGTCTTTGGAAAAGTGTGTGCAGGGAGTGAATATATGGCAGTAGTTATGGAAACTTGCATTACAAATACACATTTATCATAAGAACATAAGCAAAGTACATATGTAGAAGTTTTATGATTGAGTAATATTTGTGGGAAAATGACTTATTGCTGGATGTTACAGTGAAAGAAACATTAAAAAGTGCTTTAAATGCATACAAGTTATATTTGGGCTTGTGAGACCACAAAGTGAGAGTGGACTATTTACGGGAACAACTAATATAAAGGTTTTACAACAAATTTGATGTCTGCTTTTGGGCATTTTTCACCCTTACCTATTTAAACTTTAAGAGCCACTCAGTCAGTGTCTTGAACTGTTTTTGGATGGTTGTTTGTGTTTTAATAATCCCCAACGAGATGTTAGAGTTAATTTTTGTGGGTTAAACATTTTTTTTGGATATAGGATTACGATTAAGATTGAGACAGGTGTGCTTATCCGGGAGCAGAGCCCAAGCAACTGTATCCATCCACAATCACGACTCCTACAAAGACCCAGCTCTGCCACATACCCTGCCAAGTCATTTTTCTTATTTAGTCAAACCAGGTTTCCAGCCTCTCTAGTTTGCAGTTGTGTTTTTATTTAAGCCAAAACCTATTCCTCATCTCCTTGCAGCCCCATTTGTTCTGCTCTTTGAAAATGGACACTTCTTTTTCCACAACCACTGAAGCTAGCAGATGCATCCTCCTGTCAACCTCCTTTTCTCTTCTTTTTCTCTTTAAAGCTCCAGTGAGGAGTTTTTATTTGGTTGTGAAACAGACTCAAAACTATAGTCATGACTCTTTAGGACCTAAATTAGCAATCAATACCATTAACAATAAAAGCAACCTTTTCTTGATAGTTATTTTGTCTGGAAGCACTGACAGGGGGTCTTTATCATAGCAAATGTAAATGCTTGTTGCTGATTCAGCATTTTTCACATGTTCAACAGAGTCAGTGATACATTTGACTGATACAAGACAGCAGGATGGGATTTCTTTTGTGTGAAGAAACACTGATTTCACAAGTACAGGACCAATAAGCAATGACTGCTTTGACCACAGGGGGTGCAAAAATCAACACAAACTGAAAGTTCCTCACAGGAGCTTTAAATAAGACCTGACTCTTCTTTCCCTTTATCTTGGCATTCAAACTGGCAGCAGACAACACAAAACACCCTCTAACTACAACAGTTGAAGTACAAGAAGTCAAGGGATTCATAAGCTGATAAAGCTGTCATCTTCACATCCAGCCCCTTTTGTTCCCTACAGAGTATGTGAGGAATGATTCATCAGTTTTCTGCTCTTCTCTGTGGCTTGATACTCAGTCCCACCAACATGTGGGTCAATGCGCATTATTTTCAGGAGTCGTCTTCACTTTCAGCCTTCTCACCTTTTTTTTTAAATAAAAGCACAACTTAAAGACTTTTTTCCAGCTTGGCATAGATCAGAAAGTCTGTGTTGTAGATGATCATGACAGAGAGGTTTGTTCATGCTGGTGCAGGTCGTGCTGTCTCCTCTGGGTCGTGGTGAGAGGCGGCAGCAACAGCTGTCACCACTGTGGAGGCAGATGGGCTGCTAAGACTTGAGGAGAGCCTGCAAGATTCACTTCAGGACGTCACTGCAGTTCATCTGCATCACCCTCTTGAATGGAAAGCATGTGACAGAGGAGATTTTGACCTCCTCCATCTTATAAAATGGAAAAGATTAACTCTGTGTGGACATGTCAAATTAAAATAAGTTAAATCAGAAAAACAAACCCTTACATTCAGCAGGTTTAAAGCTTAATCAAGCAGTACCTGATTGGGCGAAAGACATTCCAAGAGTGCTGATTTACATTACATCAGAATATTTTTCTCCTATGTCACTCAGAGTATATCCTCATCAACATGTTGCATTACAGATAATCCTCCACCTCTAAATTGGGCAGTCTTTTAGCTTACAGCAAAAGAGACACAAAATAACTGCATTGAAGATGACCACCCAGGAGCCTATAAAAAGAGCTCCCCCTTTAATCTCTAACATAAGCTTTGTGTTATCGTGTCGTCGCAACATCCTGGGTCTCTGTCTTTGGAGATAACCAACATAAGCAGTGGCCAGAGATGAGAAAACACACAAATGACAAAGCTGTTCATTATTTAAGCTCTGAAATGGATTTATTATGTCAGACGATGAAAATGCTCTTTTCAGACCAAACAAGGCCATTGAGCAATGCTGTGGTCTCATCTGGGCCAGTAACATCTATTTTTGACACAAGTTTTATAAATGATCAACCAACGTGTGTAATCATCACTAAACCACTTTGTGATAGTTTTAAATAAACAATCTAAAACATTTTATGCTGCACTCACACTCCCAAAGATAAGAACAGAAAATGTTCTACTGTAAAGAGTGTTATTTATTTAAATGATAAAGCACATTAGTCACCTTTGTTTCTTTATATGTTCCAGTTTTGGCTGAGCAAATAGCCTATAACCAGGCTACAGCCATTTCTTGCAGGATCCCCTAAAATTAATTAGGTGTCATATAAGATGCACAAACATAATCGACCAGCTGGGCAGAGCAACAAGAAGCAGCACAACATTGGTGATTTGGAAACTACTTTTACTCTTTGATATACAGCACTGCTAAGTAGTGATTGAAAGTTCGGCTCTTTTCAGAGAGCCGGCTCTTTGGGCTTAGCTTCCAAAGAGGAGCCGGCTCTTTCGACTCCCGAACGGCTCTTAATTTAGGATCTTTTGTAGCCGTATATTTTACCTTAGCTTTGCAAAAAATAATGGTTTGTGTGTTGAATAACCCTTTTACGTACAGTGATTTTATGAGAAGCCTTATAATTGCCCAATTTTGTGTATTTATTCTGTTACAAAACCATTCTTACCCTAACCCTAGGGTTAGGATTAGGGTTGGGGTTATGATGAGGGTTAGGATTAGGGTTAGGGTTAGGGTTCGGGTTATGATGAGGGTTAGGATTAGGGTTATGATTAGGGTTATGATTAGGGTTATGATTAGGGTTAGGGTTGTGATTAGGGTTATGATTAGGGTAAGAATAAGGGTTAGGGTTAGGGTAAGAATAAGGGTTATGTTTACGGTTAGGTTAGGGTTGTGATTAGGGTTAGGATTAGGGTTACGGTTATTATTAGGGTTAGGGTTATGATTAGGGTTAGGGTTGTGTTCAGGGTTAGGGTTAGGGTTGTGATTAGGGTTAGGGTTGTGTTCAGGGTTAGGGTTAGGGTTGTGATTAGGGTTAGGGTTGTGTTCAGGGTTAGGGTTAGGGTTGTGATTAGGGCTAGTAATAGGGTTAGCGTTATGATTAGGGTTAGGATTAGGGTTAGGGTTACGATTACGGTTAGGGTTGTGATAAGGGTTAAGGTTGTGATTAGGGTTAGGATTAGGGTTATGATTGGGGTTAGGGTAATGGTTAGGATTAGGGTTAGGTTTAGGGTTAGGATTAGTAGGGTTAGGGTAAGGGTAAGGGTAAGGGTAAGGGTTAGGATTAGGGTTAGGATTAGGATTAGGGTTAGAGTTAGGGTTAGCGTCAGGGTTAGGATTCGGTTTAGGATTAGGATTAGGGTTAGGGTTAGGATTAGTATTAGGGTTAGGGTTAGGATAAGGGTTAGGATTAGGGTTAGGATTAGGATTAGGGTTAGAGTTAGGGTTAGGGCTAGGATTAGGGTTCGGGTTAAGATTAGGATTATGATGAGGGTTAGGATTAGGATTATGATGAGGGTTAGGATTACGGTTAGAACCAGAACTAAATTTATGCAAACAGAACCAGAACCAAACTCAAGCAACCAGAACCAGAACCTAACCAGAACCGAACCAGAACCTTACCGAACCACAACCGAACCAGAGCTGAACCACAACCGATCCAGAGCCGATCCAGAACCGAACCAGAACCTTACCGAACCACAACCGAACCACAACCGAACCAGAGCTGAACCACAACCGAACCAGAGCCGATCCAGAGCCGATCCAGAACCGAACCAGAACCTTACCGAACCAGAACCGAACCAGAACCGATCCAGAGCCGATCCAGAACCGAACCAGAACCGAACCAGAACCAGACTCAAGCAAACAGAACCAGAACCAAACTCAAGCAAACATAATCAGAACCAGAACCAAACTCAAGCAAACAGAACCAGAACCAAACTCAAGCAAACAAAACCAGAACCAACTCAAGCAAACAGAACCAGAACCAGAACCAACTCAAGCAAACAGAACCAGAACATAAACTCAAGCAAACAGAACCAGAACCAACTCAAGCAAACAGAACCAGAACCAGCTCAAGCAAACAGAACCAGAACCAAACTCAAGCAAACAGAACCAGAACCAAACTCAAGCAAACAGAGCCAGAACCAACTCAAGTAAACAGAAACAAGAACCAAACTCAGGAAAAAAGAACCAGACCCAGAACTAAACTCGAGCAAACATTATTAATGTCTTCAGTGAAGGTTGGCATTGAGAAAAATCAGATGCCTCAGCTTGGATGGGGTGATCCGATTTCTCCTCTCAGTGACAATTTGCCCGGTCTTTAATAAGAACCCTAACCCTAACCCTAACCCTCTCAGAAGAAACAGATGAAGCCACGATGCAAAGCCTCCCTTCCATCACCTGTATCCTATATCCTCACATGTGATTGGCCGCATGGCCGCCATGCTGACCAATCAAAACAAAGTTCTGCTGTGAGCAGAGTTGGGGCTGAGCACTGTGAGAGCTAAGCAGCGTAAGGAAAAAACTGGGAGCCGGCTCTCTCTCGATGAGAGCCGGCTCTTCTGATTTACTATAAAGCATCGGCTCTCAGAGCCGCAGCTTTTGATCATGACACATCACTACTGCTAAGTCTTCTAAAAATACAGCATAAGAATCATACCATCCATGATATTAGTTTCACATGGGTCATGGAGCAATGAGTCAAAAACATAGGATCTGTGGAAAAGTGTCTTGTTTGTGTCACACTGTGGAGAATTTAGATCTGATTGCTCTTCAATGAGATCCAGAATGTCTTCAGGGGGAAAAAAGGCTGAAGTATGTCTACAGAAGGTTTCACATGATGTCATACGATTTTGGAAGGCTGTACTGCCATTTAGGGTAAACAGGGACATTTGCATTGTGGGGCATTTTCCAGTGAGGTAAGCATGGGTTGTCATGCTCTGATTCTTCATCAGCATCTCTTTTGTCACTCACAGAAACAGGTTCAGCATCAACAGACAGGTCATCCCCTTCAAAAGAAATAGTTACAATGTGCTCTCCTCACCCTCCCAAAGCACAGACCCACACACCCCATCATCTACATGCACTCATTCACCATCACTTACTTGCTCCTGATGAGGTTTTGGCTCCAAAAAGTATATTTCCCCCACATGAAAATACCATACCCACTGCAGTCCCTTGTTTTGTTGTCTAGAGAAATAATTTGTGGTGTTATATTTAACGACAAATATTTAAAAAAGTTAAAAGGGAGGTGTGTTGACAAAGAAGCGATCTGTTGCCTGAGGGCCACCATGCTATAAAGGGTTAACCCTTAGATGCATAAGTGGGGTCAAAAATGACCCCAAGGGTTGTTATTCTTCAAAATCTTTGAAATTAAAAGTGTTTATTTTTTCATATTCCAGGTATTCCTCATAAAACATGTTTGTGACATGAGGCCATTGCATTTTTAAAAAAAAAAATCATACATTTTAAGAAATTGCAGCTTTTGTATCACTACCCCACTTTTCCATGAGCGGGGTCAAAAATGACCCCAAACATTTCCTATGGAATCTCAGGGCTTAACTCTAGGAACCTTTGATACTTATCAACTGTGATTGTCAGTATACATTTACTGTTGCACTTACACATCTGATGCTGCAGTCTCACCACCCAGGAGGTCATTTTTACACAGCAACATGTAAGTAATATCTTCATTTATGGACTTAATTTCCACATTTATGACTTTTCTGTGATAGAGTATTAGTATTATTTTCATTACATTATCCTGCTTTGTTGTTAGCTAGTTAGCTTACTACCAACTACAAAGTTAGCTTACTACAAAGTAATTTTAGCACTGTAATGTATTACACAGCAACACACATGTAAGTATTATCTTCATTTATGAACTTAATTTCCACATTCATGACTTTTCTGTGATAGAGTATTAGTATTATTGTCATCAAATCCGTCTACTTTGTTGTTAGCTAGTTAGCTTACTACCAACTACAAAGTTAGCTTACTACAAAGTAATTTTAGCTCTGTAATGGATTACACAGCAACATACATGTAAGTATTATCTTCATTTATGAACTTAATTTCCACATTCATGACTTTTCTGTGATAGAGTATTAGTATTATTGTCATCAAATCCTCCTACTTTATTGTTAGCTAGTGAGCTTACTACCAACTACAAAGTTAGCTTACTACAAAGCAATTTTAGTACTGTAATGTATTACTGTATTTGTTGTGTAGAGACTCTTACTATATTTATAACATCATTGTGTTATTAACTGGTGTTATGGTCCCCGGACCTACTGTTTGTTCATTCTCTGTTTGTCCTCCACAGTCAAACAGACAAACGGACACACAATGTATTTTGACATTTTTTGATTTTTGATTGATTGTTTTGTAATGAAATGTGAATAAAAAGTAATAAATGAACATGTCAAAAATGAAATCACTCTTTTGTTGATCAAAATATAATAAAAATCATCAACTTTAACCAAAATTAAAGAAATGTCTTAAGTTTATTGCAAAAACGCATTGATTCTAATTGGGGTCATTTTTGACCCCACTCATGGAAGAGTGTAGGTATTGGTAGGTCATGCATCCAAGCAGCAGAAGTGATGAAATGATAATTTTTTTGCTCCATTTATCCTTCTTCCTTATCAACGCCTGATTACAACATCACTACAATCCAACCCCACTGACAACAGCTAAACAGACATTCATCTATCTTTTGCCAGTAGCAGCTAAATTGGCCAAAAACAGCTTAAGCATAGCCACAGACAAATTGTTAGCTACAGATGTATGGTAAGCTAACATCATGTCCCTGACTTTTGAAAGAGGTTGTCATAAAACCAAACTGAGAATGACCACAGTGACTTCAGATGCGGCAGTTTGTCTGCTTTAGCTTCCTCTGGATCTACAAAAAGCTTTTTTCAACTTTTCATTGATAAATACGTAAGCAAGTTATGGTCAGGCGAAACATGGAGGTCCTATGAAGATGAAGTAGGGGATTGGGAATTTTTGTTTGGCAGTTTTCTCAATTATTTGACACTCTAAATTATAAGACCATTAATCTGTTCTTTAACATTGACAGTGGGATTTTTTTTCCCAACAACTCACAAATAACTGCTTAAACTTGACTCATTAGATTATTTCTATTGCCAAGTTGCATAAATATTTTGTGGATTAGGACTGTTACAAAATAGACCCTGTCTGAGAAGCTCTTAAACCGAGAGGCAAAATCTACTGAAGGAGCTTGAACTGTCACAGCCGATCAACATTGCCATTTATAATCTGACACATCAGACTAGCATACAGGTACGGTGGCTGGGAAGTGCCATACAAATTTACAAAAGATGAAAGACTTTTACAAAGTTGGAGACTAATTAACATTTTGGAAAACATTTTCACACTTTATAAAACATAATTACATTAGCACAACACTTTTAACAAGGCCAAAACAAATTTACAAAATCAGAAACACTTTTGAAATTGGTGAGACAGTTTTACAAATGACAAAACATTTTACCAGTCCCGCAACAAAATTACAAACGGCAGATGATTTTCAAAGTAAAAGACATCTGTAATATGATATTTGACATTAACAACCCTGTTTTCACTTAAATATTTTTAATCAGGCTGACAAGAGAGCACCTCAAAATGTGTTCCTGCCACAGCTATATCTGATTTGGAATTTATTAAAAAAAAAAAACATTGGAAATTTAACAATATACACTAATTTTGATATTCCAAATCAGATATAACTGTGATTGGAAGGAACACATTTTGAGGCGTTCTCTTATCAGTCTGAATGATGCCTAAGGTATCAGCTACTAGATTCCTTGGAGTTTTTGTTGATGAGAATCTGAGTTGGAAAGAACAAATCGATTGGGTTAGCAGAAAAACAAATAAATCTCTAGGTATTATAAGAAGGATTAGTCATCTTGTTACCACAAACTGTCTCCTTACTCTTTATTACAACCTAATTTATCCATATCTTTCATATTGTAATATAGTTTGCAAATTCTGGAATATTAATTCCAATGTAGCGAAAAACTGTTTATCTTTAAAATGTTATAAAGCATGCTTGAAAAAACTTTTAACCACTGTTACTTAATTATACTCATCATGCTCAACCACATACTCATAGAGTAGGTGTCCATGCATATCATATTCATACTTTATACTTTTGAATTCTGTTGATATAATAACTGTATTTATATTAATTGTTCATTTTGTATATTCTTATGTTATTTTATTTTTCGTATCAACTATTGTCTTTATATGTGTCAATTTAGTATTTTCTTTAATTCATTTTTTATATTAGAACATTATTTGGGTGGAGGCTTCAAATAAACTCTGAGTTTTCTGCCTCTTCCTGCACAGTATATTATTTATCTTTGCTATTTTTTTGTATGTATTTTCTTTTAATTGTGCAAACAAATAAACATAAACATAAACATAAACATAAACACACCTTTGAGCACATGAGGCATATACACTTGACTTCCCATGTGGACATATAGCACATTCTGTATAATTTCTTGTTTTCTTGTTTATGTTAGTGCCATTTCACATGATGGGACCCAGTCCAAATGCATTTCTAAATAAGAAAAAAGTGCATTGCATGCGGGGACTCGACTGGAAATAATTTCTCCTTGCTGATAGGTTGTTGAGCTGCACCAGCCCTCACTTGCGCATGGATTGGCCTACTGCTCTTTTTTTTCTCCACTTTCTCATTGGCTTTTGGCACTGATAGTTCCCTGCCATCATTTGCGCGTGCAGTTTTCAATGAATATTGTATGTAGGCTCTCAGCTTTGGGTGCTCATCATTTGAATCAGCGCGTCGAGCCGGAGGAGGAAGGCACCCTGGATGAGCAGAGCACCAGATGATGGAATTTCTCCCGGAGACCGCAGCAGCTGCTCGACCAACACTGTCTCCCCCCTCCTCCGAGAATAGATAAGAGAGACAGAAGAGCAGGGGAGATTGTTAACAGCGAGGGAAAGATGTTCTGCGCGAAGCTGAAGGAGCTGAAGATAGCAGGAGAGTGCCCGTTCTCCAGCGGCGCCCAAAATAATCAGCTCGGAGACTTTGAGGAGCGCTCAACTGACGCCGCGGATTTATTGCCCATTTCTAAGGACGTACCTGGAAAAGCAGGAGAGGATCTTTCTCAACAAAAGACCAGCAGAGCCAAAGTTAACCTGCACACACTTGGGGACAGCATCCGAAAATTGGCATGTCCTGAGGTAACTTAAAATACATGTGTTAGTATTCACCTCACGCATCTACTCCAGTTTTCAGCATAGATTTGTAGCTGCAGATGGATTTTTGTCATGCTTGCCCTAGACAGACACCATGCCTCTATTTCCACTTGACATATACATATAGTAATCCGTTTTTTTTTTTTACATTTGTGGGCGCTCCTGTAATTAAAGCTGCTCTGAAGTCTTGGCAGACGGTGACCTTTATCTGAACACTTTGTTATACAGTTTCAGAGGCTGCATACTGCCCTCCAACGAATGATGAGACTGTCAGATCACAGCAGGGACTCTGAAAGGTAACACGTGTGTGTTTTTTAAATACTCTCCTACCAAGACATGAACAAACAAATACTCTACAAATGCTACTGCTGCTATTGTATATTTTGTGAGCCCCTAAATGCTTAGTTCTACAGCAGGTATTCCTCATAATAATAGATGTTACAGCCTAATAGGCCCCTGTTTTAGGCTCAAAATCCATTTAAATCGTACCTTGCATTACCCTCACTACCTTACTGAAAATCCTGATGGTAGCTAGAAGGTGTGAGGCAGACTCAGGCTGCTATGGAGACCAGAGCACAGAGAGAAATCCCCCCCAAATCTGCTGAAAAACACATTACTTTAAAAAAAATGTCAAGCACACAGTGAAACACTCTTCATACTTCTTCAAGTTCAGCCTAAGGTAGAGCTAAAACATTGCATGGCATGATAAAGGTATACGTAATGAATAAATGATCAACTCTGGTGGTTTTTCTTTTAAGAAAACATACTGATATATAAGCTGTTTGCTGCCAAGCACTCAGTAGCTCTCTTAAATGATGTATTTATTTCATAGTTTTTGTGCTACGTGCACTGTAAGCAATGTGCTGTACTTAAGATAAGCCAATAACAAATGTACACAAAGATTGATGATCTGCATTTGCTCATTTCAGACCTTCAAATTCAAGAATTTACTGCTTTTTGATTGGTCATCTATGATATTAAACTGAATGTCTCTGGGTCGTGGGCTGTTATTCAGTCAAAACAGAACATTGACAGACTTAATTTATGTTCCACCTTTTTCATGGAGAAACAGCTGATTATTTGAGGGTTTTCTTGTAGATTATCTAAGGATAAAAGAGAGGGTAATTGCAACTGTAGCATGGTCTCCTTAGCATTGGTTTCATGTGTCTGATCATGATGTTTCTTGTTTTTGCAGTCAAATGCCTTGCTGTACAGATTATCAGAGCTGCAAAGATGACCCAGGTCATTTGGCTGAAATGATGAACGCTTACTCAACCAAAACAGGTAACATTAAATCTGAAGCCAAAATGATGATATATAATTTCTATTTTTTTTAACTGCTTCTGTGTATTGTGGGCTTCAGTTTTCTTCTCTATGTATTTGACAGAAATCCAGATGGAAGCCGTGAAAGTCGCTCTCGGTGAGGAGCTCTTCAACATGTGCTACGAGGAAGACGGACACATTTTGAGGGTGGTGGGGGGTGCTCTTCACGACTTCCTCAACAGCTTCAACGTCTTGTTGAAACAGAGCAGCCCGCCGCCCAACCTGGACAGAGAGCATTGTGTAAACGAACCTTCAGTCTTGTGCTTAGATAAGGATCTGGGTCTGCTTACTGTCTATTTCTTCAACCCCCGCTCGACCACTGAGCTCTTTTTCCCCGGTGTCATCAAAGCTGCTGCCCGCCTGCTCTATAACACCACAGTGGATGTGTTGATGGAACCCCCCGCAGCCAAAGACAGCATCCTGCAGTCCAGCCCGCAGCCCAATCTTCTGTACACAGTTGTAGTCAAGGATGCTAAAAACCTGAGCCCTAGTCCTCTGCGGGCGACCTCAGCGGGGACCCTTCCTACCTCTCTGTTCTCCACCATATTCCCCTTCCACCTGATCCTGGACCCAGACATGATTCTGGTTCAAATAGGACACGGGCTTAGGAAGAGACTGAGCAGGAAGGACGGCCTGAGGCGGCCTGCTACCTTCCAAGAACACTTCATCATTGTCTCCCCACAGATCAAATGTACCTTTCAGAGTATCCTGACCATGCTCAACACACAGTTCATCATCCGGATCAAGCATGGATGCTCCTCCACAGATAACACAGGAAAGGTATGTCCCCATATCTGCAAGGTATTACTACGCTATGCGAGTGATGTCACCGACTAATGAGCAGAAAAAGGTCTAGTCACACATGAGATAGAAAAAGAAGAATCAGGGAATTTATCAGCATTGCAGCTTGTTAGCTGTATATGACTTGGGTGCACTTGGCCTGAGGAAGGGATCAACATTATACCCCCAGTGGAGATCAGAAGCAAATGTCAAACCATTTTATCCATCAAAGGCACAGCCATGCTTGTGCTATTTATGAGAGGGTGCGCAGCAATCGGTCACCACGACAGGAGAAAAAAAAATACTAGTGAGTAAACATGGCCTTGGCATAATGACTACTTACATTCATGCAGTGATGCTTCTATTTACTACAACATCAGTAGTTTCACAGTTAAAGCACACAGTGGCGTTAAAACAGGTGAGGCGTTAAACACAAATTTAGTTATACACAAAGAAAATGTGAGGCCTATTCCATACCATCCCTGAATGTGACTACATTTTTAGCCATTAATTAGTCCTTTCAGGGAGTTATGATTTTGTGAGCACAGCAATTAATTAAATCTGACCAACTGCTGTTTGATCTGTGTGGTCTTGCAATTGTGTCCATTCACAAAGCTATACCACAAAATTAATAATCTCTGATTCGCAGACAAGGGCTGCACGGTGGTGCAGTGGGTAGCGCTGTTGCCTCACAGCAAGAAGGTTCCTGGTTCCAATCCCCGATCGGGCACGTGCCTTTCTGTGTGGAGTTTGCACGTTCTCCCCATGTACTTCGGGTACTCCGGCTCCCTCCCACAGTCCAAAAATAAATGCTCACCAGGTTAATTGGTCACTCTAAATTGCCCGTAGATGTGAGTATTTGCATGAATGGTTGTCTGTCTTTCAGTGTTTGCCCTGTGATAGGTTGGCGACCTGTCCAGGGTGTGCCCTGCCTTCCGCTCGAAGTCAGCTGGGATAGGCTCCAGCCCCCCGCAACCCCATGCGGGATAAGCGGTCAAGATAATGGATGGATGGATGGATGGTGTGCAAACATTCATGTCATTCAATGTTTACTATGGCAGGCCATCCCTACAGTGGCCTAAGTCAGGCACAAATGTCAAAAGCCTGGCTCCGCAATTGAGTAAAGGATCACAGTTTACAATCTAACAGATTCTGATCTAACTGATATGCGTTCATAGATAGAAATACTTGATCTTTAGATACTTCCATTCAAAAGTCACACTATATTTAGTCCTTGAGTACATCAGTACACAACACTGTTACAATGACATGTAAAGGAAAAAAATTTCTTTTGTAACCAAAAGTTAAATAGGGAATAATCAGAAAAAGTAATTTTTAGCCAAAGTCTTTGACAGATTTTGACTTTTTTTACCCAGATATGGGCAAAGTCAAAGTCAACTCCAGCCAAATACTTCAAAAAATCTGTGGTAAAGACTGTTAAATCAGTATTCAACTTAGTCTGTTAGCATTACCTAAGATGCAAGTTATATTCTTTAATCAGCCATCCCAAAGTGTGTCTGAGGATGATACGATTGGTATAAATTCTAGAAGTTTTCAGATGAAAGTTTCGACCTCATAACAACACAGTAAAAAGTCAGGAGAAAATCCAATCTCATTAAAGGCTACTGGCTCCGACATACTTAGCCATAATCAATCATCAACACATGTAAATGAACGACACCAGGTTGTCGTGGTGTCACAAGTGAAGAAATCAGTGCACCATAAATCATGGTTCCTCCTCTAGGAACCATGAATTTCTTTACATTTTGAAAAGTTGCTTTGATGTTTGGACTGTGGTTAGTGAAGACTGTGTTTAGGTTGTATGGAGTTGTGTTTGCTTGTTTTATGCATTCCTGTTCTTCTGGAACATCAACAAACCCCTTTTTGTGTTTACTGTTTTTGATGACAGATGACTTTGAACAGCTGCACTTTAATAAATATCACACAAATGACAAGTTTGCTTTTCCTCATCTTAAATGTATATATGTCTATATAAGCCTTGTGAAAGTTTGTACATGTATATATTGTATATTTAGATTTAAATGCACATATGCCATTTACAGAAACATTATTTTTCCTCATTTAGCCATGGGATATCTGCTGCTAAAGTAAGCAATATGAGACTTGTGCGCTAGGATGTCGCTAACATTAACTAATAGTCTGCCACAGAGGGAAGTTATTAAACTACATGAACTGCAAGGCCATTTAAATACATTAGGAAATTACTAATTTGTAGAAAACTTAACTATTTTTGTCATCCATTATTTCTTACAGCTAATGGACCTCAAAGGTCAAATGATCTACGTGCCAGAGTCAAACGCCATCTTGTTCCTGGGCTCCCCATGTGTGGACAAGCTGGAGGAGCTGACAGGCCGTGGCCTCTATCTGTCGGACATCCCCATCCATAACGCACTGCGGGACGTTGTGCTTGTTGGTGAACAGGCCAAAGCACAGGACGGGTTGAAGAAACGTCTAGGGAAGGCCAAGGCAGCACTGGAGCATGCTCACCAAGCTCTGGAGGAGGAGAAGAAGAAGACGGTGGATCTCCTCTTCACCATCTTCCCCGGCACTGTGGCGCAGCAGCTGTGGCAGGGCCAAACTGTACAGGCCAAGAAGTTTGAACGAGTTACGATGCTCTTCTCTGACATTGTGGGCTTTACGTCTGTGTGCTCACGCTGCACTCCGATGCAAGTGATCACCATGCTAAATGAGCTGTACACCCGGTTTGACCACCACTGTGGAGAGCTTGATGTTTACAAGGTGAGGAATGCTCACTGCTGAACATTTTCTGTGATACATTCCATGACTAACACTTTCGTTTGTATTTAAATTTGTCTCTGCACAACTGCTAACTTAAAATCCATGAAACATTTGTGACATTACAAAAAACTAAACATATTTGGTGTTGTCACAAAATGTCAAATTGTAAACTAACCATTTAGATTTCGGTATAAAAATACAAGACTACTGAACCATCAGTGGCTGTCTGTTGACGCTGTTATTTTTCCCACAACCTCAATTTGAGACTTCTCACAGGTGCTTACTGGAGCTAGATTATGAAAGTTGACCTGCGACATTCCCGCTTCCCTTGCTAACTGTTAAGTCAATTTTAACACACTCAATAATAATTTATAGATATCGCGTTGTGTCATTAGCAGCAGCGCTAAACCTGGCAACTATACCTTCAAAAAACAAGTGTGGTTAGTCTCTCCTATGTAGAGATATCCGAAAATCATACACAATTCTTCAACAGATTTCACAGACAGTGACTATAGCTCAACCAACAACCCTGGTGTCTGCCAAAGGCCGCTAATCTACCGGGAGGTTGGACAATGTAATCAAAGTGTCAAGGAAGCATAACAGAAAGAGCAGCCTGTTTGACGAATACCTCGTAAAACGCAAGGAAGTCAGAGGTTCCTTCAGGACCCTGTTTCCACTCCACATGTATAAGAGCCTAAAAATAGTTTCACTCTGTCTCTGCCACATAGCCGCTGAGTGCTCTCCGGTCCAGATTTACAAGAAGCAGAAAAAGAAGACGAGACACTTTTAAACTTTTTCATACGACCAGGGATCAAGCACTATTACAATTTAAGTTTTATTACTCCTGGGTTTTCTGCCCTTTGTCTTCTCCTTTAGGATGAAGAGCATGTCGGATTGCAAAGGAATTCTGATGGATATCCTCTTCACATTTGTAATTTAACTCAAGGGGTATTGTCTTGATGGCTTTAATAAAGTGAAAAAAAAACCCTTTCTGCATAGACTCACTGATGAGGAGGTCCTTGACTTTGAGGACAGTGTGCAAACAGCTTTTGAAATCATTTCAATAATCATCCTCTGTGTTCAGGTGGAGACGATCGGTGACGCTTACTGTGTTGCTGGAGGTTTACACAGGGAGAGTGAGACGCATGCTGTCCAGATTGCCCTCATGGCCTTAAAGATGATGGAGGTTTCAGACGATGTTATGACCCCAACAGGAGAACAAATACAGGTGAGGGTCTAGTATTGCTGTGTTATTTTTATTATTCAGCCTGATGTAATCCCCATGGGAGTTTTCTTATGCAGACTCTCCTAATGGTTTCATTTAAAAATATGAGCCTCCTCTTTGAAGAGGTATATGCACCATTCTCTAACACAATAGTTGCTGTTACTAAAGTTAATCCATATTAAGCTGTTTGGAATCATCTGTAGAGAATTTAACAAAAATTTTAACCAGTGAATGTATCATGGTAATAATCTTCCATCTTCATGCTTCGGCATGCAACTCCAACATTATACATAATGTTGTGCTACCAAATAAAGAACTGAAAGTATCACATTCATGGCAGTAATATATGTACTCTATTTACATTTACAACCAGTCGTTAATTTTTGTTTCTGTCTAACATGTCAAAAGCTGCATTAATGTCATATAGGTAAAAAGTAAAAATAGGAAAACAGCAAATTATATCAGACACCTTGACATTTTATCTCACAGAAATGTGAGGTAAAAGCTGTGGTGTCTTAAGATATTCAACTTAGTATCATTAGGCTGATATCATAGGCTAATGTATGTATGACATAAAATATATATTTCCCATCTGTGCCTTCCTGTTCCCTACGAAAAACCTCAAGATTGGTTTGTTTATTAATAGTTTTCATGGAATCTGTAGCTGCTGAGAACACTGAAAACCACATGACAGAAGGACTTTATAAAAAAAACATGCAGAAGTTCACAGATTCAAAAAGTGTTAACATGGAGTGTTACTGAGAGAAATGCAATTTCTCCCACTATGTCAAAAAAATATTTGCTATGCATTAGGCACTATCACACACAGGATCTATAAACAGCAGAGTATCTTGTGTTTTTTATGACCTATTTCATTCGTGGAATTTGTGCATGAGTGAGTAATTACAGCAGCAGGATGGTGCTTATGAGAGATTGTTGGAAATGAAATTGTATTGTTTATGTCTCTTTAAAGGTATTTGTTCATAGTAAGAACTCAGATTTATCTTTTTGAAATGTTTGTTTTTTTCATGTGGGAAAAAAGGAAAATGTGGTTGTGCAAATAGTATGTTTAAACATGGTAGAAATGTCAAGTGGAAGCTTTTCATGCACTCTAAGCTGTAAATAAATAAAAGAGCAAGAAGAAACCTGAATCATGTTGAATGTTAACATTCTATCCCAGATGCGTATTGGCCTCCACACCGGTTCAGTCCTGGCTGGTGTAGTTGGGGTGAAGATGCCACGCTACTGCCTTTTTGGAAACAATGTCACACTGGCCAACAAATTTGAATCTGGCAGCCAACCCAGAAAAATCAACATCAGCCCGACAACCTACAGGTGAAGTAACTTAGCCTAACACAGCTCTATCAAATACTTTTAAACTCATCAGGTTGCAAATTATTATTGTTTTATCCATTAAAATTACAAAACTATCTTCTACTTCTCTCTAAAAATTAATGCAAAACTAGTAGATGTCAAAGAGTTTAGATAAACAGCTGTCATATTTTAATGAGCCGATGCTGTATGGTAATGTTTGTTTCCTGCAGGGGGAAAAAAAGTGCTCACGACAGGAAACTTAACTTTAAGAAGAGCTCTGTGTTTCCTCTTGTGTCAAGTATTTTGCCACATTGTTTTTAGTTTCATGTTTTATTTGTGTGCTCTCTGTCCCAGACTGCTGAAGGATCGTCCAGAGTTTGTCTTTGTTCCCAGGAGCAGACAGGAGCTTCCGGCCAACTTCCCGGAGGACATCCCTGGTGTTTGTTACTTTTTAGAGGCGTCCTTCACAACTTCAGAACCGACTGAAAAAAGTGAAGCCCTTGCAGAGCCACAAAAATGTTAAAACATAAATGTATCTAGTGAACACAGTGCCAACACCTTGTGTACTTTGGTCTCAGTTGTTTAGATATTGATGAAATCGTTTATGTGTCAAACTTTCGCAGCTTTTTGATTACAGAGATGTCAGTTTGCTGTAAACTTGAGTGTCTTCTCGGTACAATAATCCATTTATGCAGATGTAGCAGAGACAAAAACTCACTTCCTTTACTTTTCTTCCACAATGAGCCATCTAGGATATCTCATATGTAACACAAAGTGTCTATATATATGCTGTTAATGGCTAATTTTGAGACTGTTTTGTTCATTTCCACAGTTATAAGCTTTACAATATTTAAAACAAGTAGTTAATGTGGCCCATTTTTCAAAAATGTTCTGTAGTGTCTGGTAAGTTAAGAATTAGAAAAATATCATCTTCTTTCATAATGTGGATATGAAACAGAAAAACATTTTGGATGTTGATCCTAAATGTGATGTGGCTAAATATAGTAGCTAATTTAATTATGGTTGTTTTCTGTAAATATTTACTTGGCTCATCCACACCTGTCCAGACAAGGTACCTACTTAAGCACCGTGGCCTGTTGGTACAATAGGAGGAGTCAAGATTAAAACTGAGGTTAACAAATAATTAATGCTAAAGTTAAGTTAATATGAAAGCTTTAAAGACTAAGCAGACAAACTTATTGAGCTGAGATTCAGCCCTGTATTTGAATAATGTATGTAGAGCAGATTAAGGTGCCTTATGGATACTGTACAGGCGGGATCAATAATGTCAAAAAGTAATTATATGTTTATTTTTACTGCTTTTTGTTTCTTTGGATATGGATCAATATGAATTTACTTCTTCCAGAGTTCTGTGGTTCCTGCTCAGTATATATTTGTAATAACATGTTACTCAAACTTCCATTTGTTAGACATGAAGCATTCCAAGATTGCATATTCCTATAATACAAGTGATACAAATGTATTTTTTACTTTTTCCACTGTACACATGTTTATAATATATTTATTACATTAGTTTTAATGCACACCTTTGCTATAAAACAGGAATACAACACAACAAGAATCCAATGAATGTTCTATATTATCACTCATAATGATGTGTTTGAATCATTACTGAAATGTAATCGAAATGCAATAAAATTTTGCATTAATAGATTTAATTGCAAGAATATAGTATTTTATAATGGGAATATTTGTGATGTCAAATTTGGTTGTTCAAACAAATTATTATATAGTTTGGAGTTAAGAAAAGTAATTAAGGATGTTTTACAAAGTTAAGGACCTATGTATACAAGATAAACTTTTAGGGATTTACACTTTAGCGTGTTTCTAATGTTACATCATTTCCAAAATAACAGCCTATTTATGACAATTAATCATTCAAAAGTAAAGTTACCTCTGTAGTTAAGATTTTAATCATGAAAAACATGGTTAATTTATCAAAAGGCTAGTGTGTATTGTCAGTAATAAAACATTAAATAATACATGATAATCTTCATAAGCAATAACAGTAATGCAAATAGGCCCCAGTATTCCTTTAAGAGTACTTAATCAAATCAGAAAACATTACGGCAATTCAGAAAACACTACGGTAAATCAGAAAACACTACGGTAAATCAGAAAACATTACGGTAAATCAGAAAACACTACGGCAAATCAGAAAACACTATGGCAAATCAGAAAACACTAGAGCAAATCAGAAAACACTAACAAATCAGAAAACACGAGCAAATCAGAAAACACTAACAAATCAGAAAACACTAGAGCAAATCAGAAAACACTACAGTAAATCAGAAAACACTATGGCAAATCAGAAAACACTAGAGCAAATCAGAAAACACTAACAAATCAGAAAACACGAGCAAATCAGAAAACACTAACAAATCAGAAAACACTAGAGCAAATCAGAAAACACTACAGTAAATCAGAAAACACTAGAGCAAATCAGAAAACACTACGGTAAATCAGAAAACACTACGGTAAATCAGAAAACACTACGGCAAATCAGAAAACACTACGGTAAATCAGAAAACACTAGAGCAAATCAGAAAACACTACGGCAAATCAGAAAACACTAGAGCAAATCAGAAAACACTACGGCAAATCAGAAAACACTACAGCAATTCAGAAAACACTACTGCAAATCAGAAAACATTAGAGCAAATCAGAAAACACTACGGCAAATCAGAAAACACTAGAGCAATTCAGAAAACACTATAGCAAGTTAGAAAACACTACGACAAATCAGAAAACACTACGGCATTAACCATTGGGTTAGGGTTAAGATAAAAAAAAAAAAAAATCACAAAATCGACATCTGCCATAGTATTTTCTGATTTGCCGTTGTGTTTTCTGAATTGCTGTTGGTATTTGCATTTCAGGGCCACCGTCCCTATCTCTTCCAAATTTACTTTGGAAGGATTATATATATAAGGATTGAGACATTATATGATTATTTTACAGTTGTAATACGCAGATGATATTAGTTTTTAAAGTTCATAGTGTAAAACGGGACCTCCAGCACAAGAGCTCAGTGGCTGCCTGCTGTGTCTCAAAGCTCACCAGCATCAGTTGCGACAACAACGCAGCAGCATTTTCATTGGCCGAGGGGTGTTTACGTAAGACGCCCCCTTGTCTACTATTGGCCACACTCACTGTCACTCACAAGCGGAGGGGAAAAATGGGGCATGGACGTAGAGTCACTCAGCATCCGTACCAAACGATGAAGGTTGTGTAGGATTCAACGCTTTTTGCTTAAAAATAAGGAAATAGAAGAGCGGCTGCCATCATGGTGTGTATAGGATGATTTTGCATGATGTTTCAGTGCTGGTTAAATGATTTGTTGTATCGTGTGACAGGCTGTGTTTGCGTCTGACGTTTCCTGTTAAAGCACCGTTCTCCAATAATTTCCTGGATATTGTGAACTGTGTGTATTTACGGATAAACAGATAACAGCCTGGGTTTATTCAGCCTTTAGATTTTGTGTATATTCTTAATCGTTTGATGACACATTATCTTTCGAGAGCTAGTCACCCTGCATGTCATTCTCCATGAAAGAAAATTAACATTGCTCGTGTGTGTTTTTCCATAAATTTACAGTATGGTTTTGTGAATCACGCCTTGGAGCTCCTGGTTTTAAGGAATTACGGCCCGGAAGTGTGGGAAGATATCAAGTGAGTTTCTGGATCATGTGTTTACTAATCGGCCCTGCTGGTATCATAGGTTACACTGTGGCCAAGCAGACTGCCACAAGGAGACAAGGGAGATAATGTATAAAGCCCAGCTCACAACCAGCCCACACTTTGACATACATTTACATTTATAGTAAATATTAACCCTTATATTTGCAGCATAACACTAAAAGTAATACAGAAGTGGGATAATTAAAAGTTTCACATCTGAGATTTCAAATTTAAGTTTGGTGAGCTGCTCCAATGACTGGGCAGAGAATAAAAAAATAGAATTGTTGCTAAAAAGCTACAACATTGCATAAATACTTATGCATTACATCTTTCTGAAGCAAAGCAATGCAGCTGCGATGAGCAAAATATATTTGCAAGCATCACAAGTTATTGTAACTATTTAAGTAATTTGTTAGAAATAATGTCATGTTGTCGCTGGTTACACTAAAATCCATTCTAGTTAACTTAGTTTGTAGTTTACTTCAAAAATGTGTATTATAATAGTGATGTGATTAGTATGAAAAGTCTCTGCAAAGGAATATTTATTTCTAGATGTGAAATGACAAAAATGTGTATTAGTTTCCTCTTAAATATGCAGTAATGCATATGCATTAAGTGCCTAAATTTGGGCTTGAGCCAGGGGTTTTTACAAATACGGAGGTCATGAGACCCTCATCCACAGGAAAAAAATGTTCCTAGACAAATATAGTATGACTAAATCTCAACTTCAACAAACTGTATCTATCCGTAAGGAACTTTATTTGTGTGAAAGCATCAGTTCCCACACACAAAGCTAGGAAGACTTACAAAAAAAAATAAACAAAATACAAGTGCTGCTTAAAAAAGCAGCAGATTCATTACTTTCAGATTTTTTCCATGATAATTTCTTAATAATGTTAATGTTAACTAATTCTACTGTTTTGTAAAAAAAAAAAGCAGTTCATTTTATTTCATATCTTTTGGTGTATTTTGTGTGTGTTGAACAAAACTATATGCTGTCTACAACACTGGGATGTAACCTTCCCTGCAGGTTCCTAAAAGCCCAACAGACTTGAGAAAAATACAGAGGACTTAGGTTCAGGCCTGACTGACTTGAGGTACTTGAGTAGATTTACAAATTGTATTACAATTATATGTCAGATAGCGTCTTAACAACATTCAACACACCAATTAAGCTTTTTAATTTACAGCAGTGGCAAACCCAAGTTCACCAAGCAGACACAAATAATGTGATTATTTCAAGTCTTCTGTAATGTTTACATGCCAGTGTTATTAGCCCATTGAAATGTTTGGTGCAATCTCTGTTATTTTGTTGTCAACTTCACTATACTTAACCCTTTCCAAACAAAAAAAGATTTATGCAAGCAGACAATCGATCCAACAGCAGCTGCCTTGTGTAAATGTTCTCAGCAGACAATTTTCTAAGGCTACTTTTATTGTCTGAAAATGTTACTCTGTGTTATATATTACATAATTTATTGTGTTTGGTCTGTTTTCAGACTTTGATAAGTGGAATGGTTTAAAATAATTCTTATTTTCTTTAAAAAGATTTCAAGGCTTGGTATGTTTTTCCAGCTGTGATAGGTTCTGTTAAAATGGTGGCTTCTGGTCAGGCCTGTAAATCATCTTTGTTTTCTCAGCTAAACAGCAGTAATCAGAACCTCATTAACTTTTCAGACTATTTGTTAAAAACTCTGATCCTTGAATTTATAAATAGCAAATTGCAACCCTTAGCTCGGACCAGCAGTTGATATGCTCCTACTTATCTGATCCTGCTCAACAGTAAAGTTTTAAAGCAACAAAAAAACTTCACAGCAATATGGCAACTGTTGTAATGTTACACTTGTATTGATCAAGATTGCTTTCACTGACTAGCCACAAAAAAATGAAAACAACAAAAAACAAACAAACAGCTTTATCCAGTAATCCCCATCAACAAATGTCCCCCTGTGATTCTGGCAACACAAAAGAGAACTTACATTATAGCAAAGCAAACAAGTTGCCAACAAAGACTGTTTATTATTGCGGTGAAATGTTCCCTAGCTCCTGAGTGATGACATCATTCTGTTTACAGGAGGGAGGCGCAGCTCGATATCGAGGGTCAGTTCCTCGTTCGAATCATTTACGAAGACGCCAAAACATACGATCTTGTTGCTGCTGCAAGTAAAGTTCTAAGTAAGTGACGCCATGTTTTTTGTAATATTAGGAATACAAATGACTCCTAAAGAAGTACATAATGCAAATAAAGCTTGATCACATGTGAATTTGTATCAAAACTATGATACTGATGATGATGCTTTCTGTATTTCAGAGATCGATGCAGGGGCCATCCTGCAGATGTTTGGGAAGATGTTTTTTGAATTTTGCCAAGAGTCTGGATATGACACCATCCTGAGGGTGTTGGGTTCAAATGTCAGAGAATTCCTGCAGGTTATTTCGGTTTCTTTTCATGCCAGTTTACTCATTATGAGGACCACCGTGAAACCATTGCAAACAGGTTGTTTAATGTTGTTTGTGCTACAGGAGAAGCTTTGTCCAATCTGAGGCGAAAAAGAAAAGCTGGTGTTGCCATCAGGGTCATCTCCGTGTGACGGAGAGACTTTGGCTGTTTTTGAAACCGCCTGCTACATACTACCAACGAATGTAGTAAGCAGTACGTACTGCATACTGCGTTTGGTAGTATGTGGTATGACTACTCTGTTGGATCTGTTTGCAGTATGCTGGGCCAGGCGTCGCTGGATTTCCAGTTTAGAAAAGCAGACATAAACAATGGTTAAGCTGATAGCGAAACTGCTTCTTTAGCATCCACTTATGATTCAAAAAGTTAAGAAGTGTTTTGTATGGAATTTGTGAATTTACATAACACCTAAAAACAAAGGGCCCCCCTCAGAAAAGAAGAACAAAGAAAAGCATAACGTTAGAGCTGTGCAATGTGGGAAAAAAGAACACTAGGGAGACTGGTCCGCTGCGTACTGAGAAATCTCTCGAAATTCGTATGACATCCGGGTAGAAATGGTATACTGTATAGTAGCTGGATTTTAAAACAGTCCCTGACTATTTTACAGAAAACTGAAGAGTTTGAACCATGGGAATTGTGGGATCAAAAAAAATGAACCTAATACATTCTAAGGACTAAAGTTACCTACAAAATACACTTGTCCTCAATACCTGAACATCAAAATATGTCACTACTCTGAACTCCTAACTCTTAGGGCTCTATTGCTTTTACTTTGACTGGTCTTTTTTTTCAATCTGTCAGTAGCCAGTCAAATATTATTATGTGTTTGCAGTAATAAAGAGCTTAACTTCTTCAGTGTTGCATGAATAATATACAGCAGCATCACCATCTAACTCATTGTGCCTCAGCCAGGTTTAATGAACTAAGCTATCATTTAACAGTAAATATTTCATGTGTAATCTGAATTTTCAGAATCTGGATGCTCTACATGACCACCTGGGTACCATCTACCCCGGGATGAGAGCTCCCTCTTTCCGCTGCACCGATGCAGAGAAGGGCAACAACCTGATCCTCCACTACTACTCTGAGAGAGAAGGCCTGCAGGACATCGTTATAGGCATAATTAAAACTGTCGCCCAACAAATCCATGGGACAGAGATAGAGATGAAGGTCTGTTTGGCTGTTTTTGTGCCTTCTTTGTGTGAAGCCACAGCTTTAAAGGCTCGCTCTGCTATTGAAGATAAATGAAGATGACTTTTTCCTCCTTCCTCCTCTTATTTTTTCCAACACACAATTAAGGCTTCCAGCCCTCGTAATGTTTTCTGTCAGGATTTGAGTGTTTGTGCACTGTACTGTACAACTGAAGGTCAAAGGTTATGATGTGAAGATTAGACAGAAAGTTTGAAAATGGGAATAGTGCTGTGCTGTGCCAACTGCAGTTCAGCTCAGAGTTTTTGGCTAATGTCTGTGAGTCAGAGGATATTTTTAGAACCAAGTTATAGAGTCTCAAGCATGGGAGTCTTACAGGGAGTTTTTTTCTTTCACAGTTTATTTTAAGCTTGTCGAACTGCGGCTGGATTCCAATTGGCCTTCTCCTGTGTGTTTGTCAGATTATTCATCCAGTGGAAAGATAAATATTTTTTATGCAGGCTTATTTACCTGACAACACTTGTCTTTTGGTGTAAACTACTATGAAAAACACAATATTACAAACTGCTGGTGGTATTTTTCTATCTTAGCCCACTATTCTGAGCTTTAAGTCCACACCATTAACATCAACATGTTATTCTCCTGGGACGTCCTCTCCTGTACACGAGCTTGAGTTTGCTCTTCGTTTCTAAAGAAAGCATTAGCCCTCAAATGTAATGGTATTGTTCAGGAAGGGTTTTATTTTTCTACAATTGTGTGTGTAATGAAAGAACAGAAAATGGCAGACGCTCCAAATGTGACACCCAATTTCTGGAAATATTAGCCTCTGTTGCTGTGGCAACAGAGTGCAGAGACAGCAGCTTGACGTCAGCGTGCCTTATGCCATAAACCCACAGAATAATGTCATTTTTCACAGTCTTAATTCCCTAATAATAAACATTAAATTTATATTATTATTAATTGGAGTGCATACATAACATTAATGTTTGGGTGAAGTATTGAATCAAATTTGATGCAACCATGTGCCATGTCGTTATAACTTAATCATGTCCACTTTGTAAGAATAACACATTTTTGATTGATTGTTAAACTAAATTTTATGCAGATGATACAACCGAAAAGCGAGGAGTGTGACCACATCAAGTTCCTGATTGAGGAGAAAGACTCGGAGGAGGAGGCGTTCTACGAAGACCTGGACGGCTATGAGGAGAATGGCACACAGGAGACCCGGATCAGCCCGTACACGTTTTGCAAGGCCTTCCCATTCCACCTTATGTTTGACAAAGACCTGGTGCTCACTCAGTGTGGGAATGCCATTTATCGTGTCCTGCCTCAGGTGTGTATTTTTCATGCAGAGTTTAAGTATGACGTGCTACAAAAAATAATAGATCAACTGCATGGATATTAGATTCTTACTACTTTGCTAACAGATTGTTTTAGTCATTTTTCAAACAAAAATGTGTCACTGCAAAAGTCAAAACCGGCAAATGCTTCAGGATCTGCTTCTTTTCTTTGACTTTAGTGATGGGTAATGGACAGACATAGAGGTTTTGAATGTTGCTTGGTCAAAAGAAGCAATCAAAAAACACTTTGGACTAACAAAAAATGGTATCAAAATTAGCTTAAGTTTCTTTTTTCTAAAGCTTGGACTTGATCTGTTCGTCGAGATTGCAGTTGTAATTAATACCATGAATAAAAAGAATAGCATTCTAATACCATGCAACTAAAAGACAACCATCTTATTTTGATCCTCAGCTCCAGCCCGGTACCTGTAACCTCCCTTCAGTTTTTTCTTTGGTCCGTCCTCACATTGACTTCAGTTTTCATGGCATCCTCTCCCACATCAACACTGTCTTTGTTCTGCGAAGCAAGGTAAATATGACCTATTATTCATTTTTCCACTGTATTGTTGACTTATCAAATTAGTACTTTCTCATATTAGAACACTTTTCCTGGATGTAAAGAGGAACTGAGTCACACAGAGGTGGAAATAATCAGTAAATGGTTTGGTTGTGCAATGTACATGACAGAATGTGATATAGTCCCATATGAAAGCTTATTCTTGAAGCAGCTGTACATCATTTAGACTTTGTTGGTTTCTTCAACACATTTACTGAGAATTAAGTGTTGTACGCAAAAGCAGGAATACATTTTATGCAATATGTGGGAAAGATAAGTCAGAAAGACTTAAAGCACAAAGAAAGGGTAGAGCAGAAAGGTGTTGATGTATAAATTTGTTGATTATTTCAGCAAAAATACGTCTATTTTGCAATCGTTGTTATAAGACCTGAAGCAGCTTCACTCCTGGAAAGCTTCTTGACGGCGATAAAATGAAGAAGAAGATGAAAGTTTATCTTCACACACATCAAATCTGGACAGATTTTCTCCAATGGCCAATGATGTATGTAAGACTTGAGGTGAAAAACATAAGGATTAAGAATAGTGAGCTGAAGCGGTGCCCAGTTTTGAGGCGGATTTAGACAAGAACATGCAATGAAATATTCATGAGTGTCATGTAATCCTGACAGGAGGGCCTGCTGAATGTAGAGACCGTGGAGAATGAGGACGAGCTGACGGGGGTGGAGATCAGCTGTCTCAGATTGAAAGGACAGATGATTTACTTGCCAGAGGCGGAGAACATCCTTTTTCTTTGCTCACCCAGGTAAACCCATGGTGTCGTCCGTCCTGACAGCAGCACAGGCTGAATAGATACTACACACACACACACACACACACACACACACACACACACACACACACACACACACACTCACACACACACACACACACACACACACACACACACACACACACACACACACACACACACACACACACACACCTAACCACTGATTCTCTTTTGACACCTGAATAGGAGCACACCAATTACTGGCAAAGATACAAATCCAGGAATTCAAAGGTGTTGATCTATTTGATGAGAATCATTGTCGTTCTGTACATAAAGAAATGAAGACTCACTGTATACAGTAAATATAAATAACCCTGGAGTGAAAGCAAAATTCACATGTATTTATAATTTCCTACAGTTGCTTACAACTGTGTTTTTGTTTATGGTTTCCTCTACAACCGCTATAATGAAGATGACTGAGGAGATGACAAACATGTTTACCTACATTGTGTTGATCCTTTAAAAACTTCTCATTTTCCACTCTGTTTTGATTTGTGCTCTTGTCACTGTGATTTTAAGTGATCTATTTGTGGATGCAAATTATGTAAAAGGAAGTATTCACAACAACAGAGCAGTTATTTTCTGCCCATGTTTATTTTATTAGTTCAGTATAGCAGGTGAATGTTTGATGATTTGTATTCCTGATTTTTGTTTTACCGGTAATTCAGTTTGTGCATAGTCCTAATCAGGGTTTAGGATTATGTATCTGTTTAAACCAACATGGTTAAAAAGGGAATATGAACACGTAAAAACAGAGGAATCTGTGGGCTTGTGATTACATTGGTTCTTCTGTTCTGACCTCCATTAGCCTCTACAGCCCTCGAATAATCAATCAGACTTGTCTATTGAAATATTGGATGCAGGAGAGAAGGGTTCAAGAGATCTTGTCCTACAGGATTAAAGACTCTTACCTGAAATGTTGTTTCCTGATCGTAAATAACAATATGAGACATTAAGCATGTATTTAATCTAACAGAGAACACAAGATGGTGTCTGACGTCATCTGAAGACCGTGAGCTCAGCTCTGAGAGAATGATGGTGCTGTCATTGCTGCTGGTACACTTTATCTTCTGTATGAATTATACCAACACTTGGTACAAGCAAGACCAAGAAAAAAGTCTGCAGGTTTTCCACTACCCACTCATGAAAATAAAACCCTTTAACTTGAATGAAAATCACACAGTAACACCAGCAAAAAGCAATATGTTTCTAGTTGCTTTCTCCTTTCTGTTTTTCTAGTGTTATGAACCTGGATGATCTGACACGGAGGGGGCTGTACCTGAGCGACATCCCTCTCCACGACGCCACACGTGACCTGGTGCTGCTGGGCGAGCAGTTTCGTGAGGAGTACAAGCTGACCCAAGAGCTGGAGATCTTGACTGATCGTCTGCAGCACACGCTGCGGGCCCTGGAGGATGAGAAGAAAAAGACAGATAGGTTAGATTGTTTAATAAGACTTTGAAATTATTATTAACCCTTAAAATCTGGTTTAAAGTTCTTTCTTTCTTGCCAATTGTATTGTAACTATCAGAATTTAGGAATTCTAAACACATATAAATGCATCATGTAAATAATTTGACCAAAAATTATCCTCTTTTATGTACAACCACCTATGTGTAAAATCTATGGTTGTCTGAGGCCTTATCTTCTCCTCAGCTCCTGTTACAGTGAAGAAACTCTGTTGGATTGGCTGGAAGAGGGCCTGTCATAGTAATTTGGCACAGCTGCAAAGGAGCATAGAGGTGGAGCCTTGCCTTCACTAAGATTGATGTTGTAGCTCTATATATTCTCAAGAGAAGACTCTCATCCTGACGCTGGATCCGTAGATTATTATTCTTGTTCTCTGGCCTCAAAGTGCTCCAGGCATCAAACGCTGATAAGAACTTATGTCTCGTCTCTAGATATTAATAGAATTACCAGTGTTGATTTATTGCTTTTTCAGAGCAAAGCCTCAGCTTTCACCATTTTCACTTAAAATAAAAACATACTTCTGTTTCCCCCCCTCCAAAGTTAAGTTATGTATCTTAACAAGAGGAAAACCTGCTCCAGCATGTGAATTCTCAAAGACGTCATGGATAAATACTTTAAGTCTCATCTCCTTGGTAATCATACTCCACTTGCATGTATATGTTTTTGTTTGGGGACTGAATGTCTCATGTGTCCTTAAATTATGATGCTTCATGGAAGGTATAATACCTTTAACAGGCTACCATCTGAGCTACCCAGTTACCATAGAAACACCACCCTCCCATCCGAGAGCAGCTTGCATAGCAAAATTGCCAAAAGGTGGTGGGTGAGCAAACAAAATGCTGATCCAAAGGGTGGACTCTAGTCTGCCAGCCACAGCCCATTACTCTGCTGCTAGAGTGCACCATCACTGCGCTCAAAATGTACACCTCTCTCTCCTTCCTTCTAGATTGCTCTATTCGGTTCTGCCGCCATCTGTTGCCAACGAGCTGCGTCACAAACGGCCCGTCCCGGCTAAGCGTTACGACAACTTGACCATCCTCTTCAGTGGCATTGTGGGATTCAACGCCTTCTGCAGCAAGCATGCATCAGCTGAGGGAGCTATCAAGATAGTCAACCTGCTAAATGATGTTTACACACGTTTCGACATCCTGACGGACTCTCGGAATAACCCTTATGTATACAAGGTTGGAAGCAAGATGTTTACCATGACAGTATCATACATTTGTGTGCATTTCTAACAGTAAAGAAACGAATAAGGAGTTCTGTGAGTAGCAAGATCAAAGTGTGTATGTACACACAAAAACACACAAGTCTGGAATCTAAAAACTAAGAATTTAAGTGCATTGAACTCCAACCTCTTACATGGTTCTTCAGCTTAAATGGACCAGTGAAGCACATCTGACCCGATTAATAATGTTATGCAATCATGCATGTACAAGTCAGAAAGATGGAATTTATATCAAATGACTTGAGTTTTTCTCCATAAGAAGAGTAGTACTACCTTCTAAACACGGTGTGGTTTTACAGAGGGACTGCAGCACTTTATAGGCCTCATGCAGCAGATTTACACTCCAGGCTTTCAGACAAGAATGCACTTTAAGAAGTCAAACAGACCCCGGCACTTCCAGGGGATCAGCTTCAGGCACTGGGTCACCAAAAGAAGTAATATTTACTCTACAAGCTGAATGGCTAGGTGGTCCGGGGGTTCTAAGGGGCCCTGAATGTCTTAAAGCTGATGTAAGTGTTTAAGTGTTTATCTCAGGGTGTTTCAGTTTATTTCTCGCTGCACAGTGCGTTCATTTAGCACACAGGGGGAAGATGATTTCCTATGAAGCAAAAGTAAATCCAACTAAAAGAGGTAATGATATAACTTTCTGTTTTGTTTTAATGCAGGTGGAAACAGTAGGTGATAAGTACATGACAGTGAGCGGCCTCCCGGAGCCGTGCACACACCACGCCAAGTCAATTTGCCACCTGGCTCTTGAAATGCTGGAGATTGCAGGACAAGTTAAAGTGGACAATGAACCAGTACAGGTACAAATATCAAACTCTTGATCCATGTGTATGTATTGTAAACCTATTAAACTATAGTATGCTCTGGCTAAATCAATTCTATTTATGTCAGGTTTTAAATTTGTATATCAGCAACACCTACTGCGTGCAAGGATAAAAAATCCCACAACGATATTTTTATGTTGGCAGATGGTAACTGTGTACACATTAAAGCCAGATGGCAGTTATTCTTGAATTTTAACGACTGGTAGCAGGTTTTGTTCCTATCATTTTCACTGTTTAGACTTTTTATACCCACTATTTTGTTATATCTCTGTGTGTTTTCTACTAATATGTAAACATTGGACTTAATAAGACCAACATTTGAGCTTTTCTGCAGATACATTTTGAAATAACTATATCCATACATCAGGACATATTTCCACACTGAAGTAACAGGCCGTGAAATGCTGGATAAAAAACAGCAGACATTTGTTTAACTGACTGTTGGACATTGTTATTGTATCATGGACTGTTAAGACGTAACTTTGGAAAATGATGTCTGCTTAACAAAAGGCTGTTTATTTTCTGGACATGGCACTGGCTGAAGAGGAGCCCGTTTTAGCTGCAGAAACAGACTCAAGTCATCTCACGATCTTGTGTCTAAAAATAGATTCCCATTTATCCCAGACACTCACTGCATGCTCATGCTTTGAAGACAACAAGCACTGAAGTGCCTACAGGATCAAGTATAAATATTACTCTGTAGATTGCTTGAAGCTACTTTTGGAATTGCCTGTTTTTTGCAACTGTGAAAAAATATAGACCTAATTTTGTGCATGGTTTGCTTGCAACGTTTATCCACCCACCAAATGCTGCACCTCCCCTGTCTTTAAGATATCTTTAAGAATTCGTGCCAACAGACTTGGAGCATTTAACTGGATAGTTGAACCTCACTTTGTGGAGCACATATCTTTAACCTCATTCTTAATATAACCTTTGCAGTTTTTCTCAAACTAAAACTGTGCACTTATAATGAACTAACTGCAGATAACTAATGACCTGTGCTGTGGATACCACAAATAATTGAGCTTGCTTTTGTCAGTGCTTTGACAGGAAAAAGCAATATCTGTGGCATATCAATCAATCAAGCTTTATTTATATAGCACCTTTCATACAAATCAAATGCAACGCAAAGTACTTTACAGTGATTAAAAACAAGAAAGAAGACATATTAAAAAACCAAGATGGATTTTAAAATAGACACTAAATCACACCAACAACAATAAAATATGTGTGATTAAAATAAGTTAAAGCTTCAAATCAGCATTAAGAATTAGTTAAAATAGATAAATAAATTGGGGTGCCGTTGGCCTAGCTATCTAAGCAAGCGCCCCATATACAGAGGCTATAGCCCTCATCGCAGCTTCGATTCCAGCCTTGACCGTTTACTGCATGTCCTCTCCCACTCTCTGCTCCCCACATTTTCTGTCTCTCTTCAGCTGTCCTATCACATAAAGGCAAAAATATAACTTAAAAAAAATTAAAAAGGCTGAGGATAATAGTTGGAGATAAAATAATGGGTAAAAATATCAATTAAATGTAGTAGATAAATACTAAAAAACAGATAGTTAAAATTAATAAAATAATTACAAAACATTAAAATCAGATAAGTAATTAGCCCCATAAACTAAAAGATCAAATAAGTCATACAAAATTAAATCCTACATAAAAGCCAGACCAAATAAACGTTTTTAGTTTAAGTTTAAAAGTCTCAATATCTCCAGCTGCTCTCGCCTCCGTCAGGCTGTTCCATTGTATAGGAGAGTATTCATTAACTTTGGTTGAATTATGACTGACATATTGTTGAATCACAGTGGATTACATGATTCAGCTACTAGTACTACTACTACTACTACTACTACTATCCGTCTCATCACTATCATCTCTCTCTCTCTCTAATTCTCTTCTATCTCTCTTTCCAACCCTAACACGGTCTCAGTAGATGGCTGTCTAACATGAGTCTGGTTCTGCTCGAGGTTTCTGCCTGTTAAAAGGAAGTTTTTCATCGCCACTGTAACGAGCTAAATACTGCGAGGTGCAATGCTCATGGTGGATTAAGATGAGAGGATAAGATAGAGTCCTGTCAGTAAGAGGGGACTGGATCGTATCCTGTCTTGATGTTGGGTCTTTGTTAATAATTGAACATAGAGTATGGTCTAGACCTGCTATTTTTTATGAAAGCGTCTTGAGATAACGTTTGTTGTAATTTGGCGTTGTACAAATAAAGATTGATTGATTGATTGATGATGAAGCAGTCTTCTTTGTCATTCTCCTCTCCTTTTAGATAACCATTGGTATCCACACAGGAGAGGTAGTGACTGGAGTGATTGGCCAGAGGATGCCCAGATACTGCCTTTTTGGAAACGCAGTCAACCTCACAAGTCGTACAGAAACTACTGGAGAGAAAGGGAAAATAAACGTCTCAGAATACACTTACAGGTAAGCATTTTAGTTTTGTTTTGATTTCATCCATGGTTTTAGGAAAGTTGGGTGGGGTTGAAGGTGCTTTGCAACACTATTTAGAGCTGTTTAAGTTTTTAGGAAAGTATCATCATGCTAGTATTCATGTCAATATAAAGTATATATACCGTATAGTCTTGGTCAGTTTATTTGGTGTTCTTTGCTGACACACATAGAGAAGTCCCTTGGAAGCCTACAGCAGTGTCAGTAATATATGACGGTTTACACTTTTGCTGCAGGTGTTTGCAGTCTGCTGAGAACGCTGACCCACAGTTTCATTTGGAGTATCGTGGCCCTGTAACCATGAAAGGAAAGAAGGAACCGATGAAGGTGTGGTTTTTATCCAGGAAGCCCACAGACACAGAGTCTTCTACAGTTCAAGCTTAACAAATTCAGACCTGACACTGAAACGCCAAGAGTGTGTCGAGATAACAGCATTCAGAGTCGTACTAGTGTAGTTCATAAATCTGTATGATCACGCACATTTTGAAGCAGGAAACAAGAGCATCTATTCACAGACAAGCAGATAATTCTTCTGAAAGCAAACAGCTGCTTGGACTTTTTAAGTCCATAACGTTGCTCTCCCTGCTTATCAGCTTTAACATGAGCAGTCTTGACTTCTCTGTGTTTGTTAGCATATTCACATTGGTGAAGTGTTCCTTGATGGGTTGAGGTAAGTGATATATTACATAGTATGTTAAATTTTGGTACTATATTAGATAAGTATTCTCACTCTCTAGTGTTAATGTACATTAAAACCCAAAAGGTTTTTATACATTTCCATCTATCTTTGATATTTCAGCTGCTATATTTGTCATATTTGTTCAGAAACCGGCAAAAAAAAAAAAAAAGGTAATTTATAAATGTTTTCATTCCAAACAGATACAATCTTGATTTAAAATGAACTAATGGAATCACTTAATATTATGTCAGTGCCATTAAAATACTCTATTTGAGTGACTTGTTTTTTTCTCACTGAATAGTAGAGTTATATTAAAAGACAAAAATAGATATTATAGCTGTTGTATTTAATACTGTAGATTTTTATCACCATGCACTATTGTTGTTTTGCAAAAGCTGCTGTGCTCACTAAATTCATACATTCATTAAAATAGATTCAAAGACAGATTTACAGTTTAAATATTTTCTTAAAAGTAACAAGAAGTAGATGTTGAGTCTTAAGCAAACTCTAAATCGTATGCATCCATCACTGAATTATTAAAAGTCTTATTAGTGCTATATACTACTTTATTAAAAATATTTATTACACCTCTTCTTCTTGCACAATCATTTGTGTGTGGTTATCTAAAAATATATTGTTTTAGGTTCTTCTTAAGATATTCATTAATGATTTACATATTTACTGTTAACATTGTACATTATGTTTATTCCTTTTTCATCATCAAAAGTGATTATTATGACCTTTAGAAATCAGAAAGTATATTTTACATTACACGAAAAAAATACACAAGGTTAGGAATAGCGGAAACATCTGTTTGTGCCTCTACTAAACCTGTTGCATTAATTTAACACAGGAAATTCACTTCATTTTTTTAAACCTATATTATAGGTTAAATTAACCCCTCACAGTGTCCTTTGTATCAGTGTAGCTTCCTGGATTATAAACAAACAGGTACCTCAAGTACTTTACAAGTGCATCTCTGGGCTTGTAGGGCATGTTCTATTGTAACACTGTTTCATTTGGGAGGCCACTATTAAAACTGTGTTGTGAAATGTTTGTTTCTCTATTTTTGCTTTCTAAAGCTCAGCTAAAATCTGTGGCTATTTTAAAAAGTCAGGAAAAACATAGCACTTCACTGAAGGAAGTACTTTATGATATAGTCAAAGGGCATCAGTGTAACCACTACAAAGGCTGATCACTACAGTGCATCTGTTAGTGAAGAGCTCTCTCTAGTGGCTAGTCAAAATACCTACATCTTGAAAGCTCTACCATTTCTTGTAGAATTTGTCACACTCCCTGTAATTTTTGACTTATGCTATGAATAAATATAAAGGTTACCATAAAGTGGGTGCGAAATGTTACATGGTACAGCATTTTCATTGTTTTCATGGGAGATTAAAACTTTATTTAGGATACATACATTGATGAAGGTGAAACATGATTTTGAGGTTTGAGGTATTTACTAATGACCAATTTCAAGTATGACACTTACAAATAAGTCTTGTTGTGATTTATATGTATTTTATGGTGTATGAATGAGCTCTGGATTAGTAACCCATGCTCATTTTTTGTTCACGTTTCTATCTTGGGTTCTCTCTTTGTATGATTCCTCTTGTTTGTCAATTTGAAATGGAAACCTTTCATTTTGTTTGTGGTCCAAATTAAAGTCTGTCTTGCATTACAGTGAAAACTGATCTGGTTTGCATTTATTCCTCCACAGTGATTGCTCTCCTTTAGGTAAATTTGTACCAAGGCCGCACATGCGCTCCTAAACTTAGGCAAGACATGTGGATTCTAGTTTTCGGCTTCATGGGATTTTTTTCCCGTTTTGGGTATTGAGGCCTTTCAGATCATGGTTTCAGTTTTCCCTGAGTCTAAGCAACTCAGACCAACTACATTTGGCAACCAACTATTTCAATAGAAAGTCCACTGACTGCTAGTTAACAGGTAAGTACCGGTGTCTGTTAGACCAGGGGTTCCCAAACTTTTTATTCTGTGACCCCCGAAATAACAATGCCAGAGACTTGAGACCCCCACTGTCCTGATGTGGTTAAATCATAGGGTTAAATGTTGCTCACAAAACTATTAGGCCCATCCAAAAACCAGATCTCTTTGTAATTTAAAGAAGGCTATTATAGCAGGATAATTTCCTTAGGCTACACATTTTGTATATGTTTTTACAACAAAAGGATAAAAGATGCAGTTTTAGATCATTCTAAGTTTTTATTGATTTTTGGAAGGCATCTTGCGACCCCCCCAATTAGTGTCTCACGACCACCCAAGTGGTCCCACCCCCACTTTGGGAACCACTGTGTTAGACTCAGTATGTGCGTATGGGTTTTTGGCTCTGTCTTAGCCAAAACATACATAATTTGCTGATTTTGACTATGAAGACAGAAATAAACTTAAAGTTAGTCTTACCATTTCAATGAACAAACTAATACGTCTACGTAGGCTTTCCCTCAAGTTTCCACCATAGACTGTATAAAATATGCAGCTAAGCTGGCTAGGTGGTCACCCAGGAGCTCTTAATGGTAGCAAGACTTTAGTGAGAGACGACTGGAAATTCACAAGGTGGCCATGAGAAAACATAAGGGTTTCTTGCTATGTGGACTGGGTAAGTGAGATATTTGTTTGCTTACAAGTTAGCCACAACAACTTCAGTGGTAACTTTTGTTTACAGCAGACATGTTGACTTGCTACTCTGGGTTTAAAACATTCTATAGGTTTATAAAATCACATTCCCTGCCATTATATGAGAAACAAATCATGAAAAATGATAATTCACCGACTTAAGTAAATTTGTTTTTATTAATCAATATTTAATATAAATACATTTATAATATTTAATCAGTATTTTGAAACGTTTGCCTTTCTTTTAATAGTAAGGCAGCTGAAGGTAGCAGTTCAGGTTGGTGAATAATTGACCCTGATAGCTAGTAACCTGGCCACTACTAGCCCCAAAAGTACCCAGTGAAATCTTACCACTATTCATAAATAAACAGGTAACTGGTAAAGTAATGGTAAAAGCAGTTACTAGCCATACCATTATGACTACTGACGGCAATGGCACCTGTCATTAAGTGGATATGTGGCCTGATACAATGGATAATCTACAGGAGCTCAGACTGTTGAAAAAGTTGATGCTGGTTTTAATAGAAAGGGGTCAGAACACACAGTACATCACAGTTTGTTTTTTATGGGACACCATAAAACCGGTCAGGGTGTCCATGCTGACACATGACCTGCTGCAAGCACCTACAATGGTTACATGAGTGTCAGAACTGGACCACAGAGCAATGGAAGAAGGTAGCCTAAAGGAGCATGATAATGAGTTAAAGGTGTTAACTTTGTCTCCAATTTTCCCAGAGACTAAGGATCTACCACTGACGTATTGGTTCCAAATACCACAGCATACCCTCAGAGGTCAAGTGGAGTCTGTCTCATTAGCTCTGGGCTGTTTTGGTGCGGATCTGATGAGAGGAGGGCCTACACAGCATTAGGTAGGTGGTCATAATGTTACAGCTGGTCAATGTATGTTCTTGATTGAAACTGCAGACTGATTTAATGGTAAGTGAACATCATTGTTATAAGATGGAGTATTATGCTAGAGCCAACTTTCTGGTTCCAGTTCTTAAATCTTTATGCTTCAAGACACTTACAGCTAGTAGAACAATACCTCAGTGGCTTGCAACAGCTGCCGAAGACATGTTACAACGACCAAAAGACATACTGTACATGTCCTTTATACACCTTTTTACTATTTATCTTGCACTGGTATAGTTGTTACTACAGCTTGGATAAAACATTGTGGAATATAATTGTGTTGAAGCCAAGTTTCAGCACCTCTAGTTCACCTGTCAATATAATTATGGCAGAGATAGTAGAAACGGTCTTTTGACTGATAAGAGGCAGATTCTCTGAGGGGAAGAAAAGGTCAGGCAAAGGTCTCTTCTGCCACAAAGTAAGATGAAAATACACTCAGATAAGAAAGAGAATTGACATCATGTGCATGTTTTTTTCCTGTGAGACTTGGCAGCGATGTTCAAGAGATACCTCCCCATGTGCAATTTTACTGCTTTCATTTAGATGCTTCAAAATACACACATGTTTTTTGGCGCCAGAAACAGACTTTAGATAAAGCATTGAGAATTGTCCTTACAGAGCACCTTAACTCCAAAACACAAATACCCAATAAAACCATTTCCTCATTCAAATGGACCTTGTGTGTTATCATAATGACCATACAAGTTATTATAATCAGTTGTGTGTATCTTGATAAATCAAATTATCTAGTAAATGATGACGTGTTTGTATAATATTAACTTCAAATATCAAAGGTCTACAATAGCCAGATTAAGGTCAAAGGTATGATTGTAAACTTACTATCAACAAGTGCGATCACTGCCTTTTGTGCAAAGCAATTACATCTAGTGCATCTAGTATCTCAGCTGAGTGATAAGAGGGTTACAAAATGACACCTGGTTTAAAGTCATTATTTAAGTGTGCAGAATTTTTATTCACATAGAGTGGATAGCAAAAGTCTACACACCCCTGTTAAAATGCCAGGTTTTTTAATGTAAAAAAATGAGACCAAGATAAATCATGTCAGAGCTTTTTCCACCTTTAATGTGACCTATAACATGCACAACTCAACTGAAAAAAAAATGAAAAGGTAAGAATAAAAAATTAAAAAATAAGATAATGTGGTTGCATTAGTGACCACCCTTTAACTAATAATTGTTTGAAGCACCTTTTGATTTTATTACAGCACTTTGCTTTTTTTATAGGAGTCTATTAGCATGGCACATCTTGACGTGGCAATATTTGACCATTCTTCTTTACAACAAAGCTCCAAATCCATCAGATTGCGAGGGCATCTCCTGTGCACAGCCCTCTTCAGACCACCCCACAGATATTCAACTGGATCCAGGTCTGGACTCTGGCTGGTCTATTCCAAAACTTGAATATTCTTCTGGTGAAGCCATGCTTTTGTTGATTTGGATGTATGCTTTGGTTTCGTTGTCGTATTGAAAGGTGAAATTCCTCTTCATCTTTCTATCGGAGGCCTGGAGGTTTTGTGCTAAAACTGACTGGAATTTGTAACTGTTCATACTTCCCTCCACCTTGACTAAGGCCCAAAGCATGATGCTGCCCCCACCATGCATCTCTGTGGGTCTGGTGTTCTTTATGTTATGTGCATTGTTGTTTTCATGCCACACACAACTTTTTAGAATTATGCCCTAAAAGTTCAGCCTTGGTTTCATCAGACCATAAAACATTTGTCACATGCTTTTGGGAGACTTCATGTGTGTTTTTGAAACATTTTGCTGTGTTTGGATGTTTTTCTTCTTAAGAAAAGGCTTCCGTCTTCCGCCACCCTACCCATAGCCGAAACATATGAAGAATAGGAGAGATGTTGTCACATGATGATGACTGTCTTCACTGTGGTCCATGGTATATCTAATGCCTTGGAACATGTTTGTACCCTTCTCCTGACTGATACCTTTCAACAATGAGATCCCTCTGATGCTTTGGAAGCTCTCTGTGGACCATGGCTTTTGCAACTGCAAGATGCAACTGAGGAAATGTCTGGAAAATCCTCCTAGAACGGCTTAACTTTATTGGGATTAATCAAAGTCACTTTAAACTATGTCAGGTGTATACTGACTACTATTTGTCATGAGTTTGAATGTGATTGGTTTAGCCAGAACACAGCCACATCCCCAGTTATAGGAAGGGTGTGTACACTTATGCAACCACATTGTTTTATTTTATTGTTTTTTTATTCTTCCCCCTAAAATATTTCAATTTTCTTTTCAGTTGAATTGTTCAAGTTATAGGTCACATTGAAGGTGGAAAAAGTTCTGAAATTATTTATCTTGGTCTCATTTTTTTACATCACAAAACCTGGCATTTTAACAGGGGTGTGTAGACTTTTGCTATCCACTGTATGCCTAAACAGGTCCTTCAGTATACATTTTATGTCATCTTGAATTCAGGAAAGACACCAAGGCTTAAAAACATGACAGTGCTTGTAGTTAAATCTATAAATAGATTTTTGTTTCATGTTGGTGCATGTCTAATAACTGCTGCATTGGGGTTGTGTTTAAGCAGCTGTATGACCAACACCCTTTGCAAACACAATACAAATACACCAGGATGTCAACCATTAAAAAAGTATTATATTTCAGTCTTCAATGGGATGTGGCACCATTCTCTGCAGAAACCATGGCATTGCCCAATCAGCTGCAGTGGTGGATGTTGCCTTCAGAAAATGTAAACTTTAAACAGCCACCTCAGCTGTATTGATGACGAGATAAGGAGGGTGCGTGGTTTAAAAGGAGTGGCAGTCACTGAGCAAGTCACTCCTTGTTGCAGAGTCGTCCTGTTCACCCTCACCGCCACCATGACCTTCAACGGCACCTGGAAAATTGATCGCAATGACAACTATGAGAAATTCATGGAACAGATGGGTGAGTAATGCCAAACTACAGACGAAATATCGAAGTGAATGTGTGACATGTTTTATGGCTGATTTAATGGATTGTTTGAAAACAAATACAATGTAACCATAGCTACTATCTCTGTGTAAGATATACATAATATAATTAAGACATGATAATTATGGCAGTTTAAACATAAAGTGCAGCTAGTCAGTAAGTCACATTCAATGAAGTTATAAAGTTGAAATGTCAGTTATATAGAGAACTGATACTCCTACCAATGTTTTATTCCATGAGATGTTTTATTTAGCTTGTGCAATCATCATGTAAGTAAAAGGTGTTTCAACTCTAGAATAGAAAACGTAACAAATCCTAGAGGTCTTATTTGAACTCACTTTGTAGTACAGTGACCCACTGAACATGTTTGGCTTCTGTACCCACTCACTCTCTACAAAATAGAAAAACAATGGAACAACATGTGCATGAAAAGTGATTAACTCCTGACACCCTTCCTTTCATTGTTCATTGTCTATTGAACTTATTCATTGTCTCTGTTGATAGGAATTAACATGGTTAAGAGGAAGTTGGCTTCTCACGACAACCTCAAGATAACCCTTGAACAGACTGGAGACAAGTTTCATGTCAAGGAGAGCAGCAATTTCCGCAACTTGGAATTAGACTTCACCCTGGGGGTCACCTTTGAGTACAGCCTCGCTGATGGAACAGAAGTTTCTGTAAGTTAAAGCTGCATCCAGTGTAGCACTTTCATTACAGGAAGTGTTTTTTTTCAGGATTATTTACAACTATTTTTATTCAATTTAATTTAATTATTAAGTTTGTTCTGAAAGGTTCTTTTCTTTCAGTCACTTCAGACTTTGAACCCTTGAGCTGCATGAGAATGTTCAGTTGTTTACTAAGTACACAATTCATCTGTCACTGTCAGAGTTTTATTCTTGTAACCCTTGTGCCACGTTCATTTAAACTCTCTGCTCTTAACAGCAATAACCATATAACAATCAGCTAGCACCACCTGCCTTCATATGCACACATGCAACACCTTTTTCATGTTATGTCCTTGTCATTAGTCATTTTCATATTTGTCCCTGCAGGGCTCATGGGCCATGGAAGGAGACATGCTGAAGGGTGTCTTCATCAGAAAGGACAATGGAAAGCAACTGACAACAACCAGAATTGTCCAAGGAGATGAACTCATTCAGGTAGGTTTAAAAACTATGCAAATTAAGGCACACCAAAAAAAAAAACCCTCCTGCAGCATATTTCCATAACGGTTAAAAAGTCCGTTGTGAATTGTAAATCTCATATTTAAGCTGTCATTCTGTCTGAAAATAATGAGTAACAAGATACACTAATCTAAATGTGCAACAACCGTCTGAAGTATGAAGCTAAATGATGATTTTATGTGATATTTTTCACCAACAGAGCTACAACTATGAAGGTGTGGATGCAAAGAGGATTTTCAAGAAGTGTTAGACTGAGCCCAAAAGTTCAAACTTCATAGCGAGATGTTAGACTCAGGATTACATACAGTATTGTGTTGAACTGTCAACAACTTGTACCCTACTAACTTTAAATATGTGCACTACTTGTAATGCCTGTTATACAGTTTAAAAAAACACTTTGGACTGGATAGTATTTTGATACCTGCAGTAATAAAGCCTTCATGTAACAACCGGTTCTCTTTTTTTTTTCTTCCTTTGGAACTTTAATTCATGAAATCATTTTCTATGAGAAACAGTGGAGGTGTGTGCAAATGAAAAAAGATGCAAGTGACTGATTTGAGAGTGATACAATAATTTAGACTTTATTCAACAATGAATAAAAATAAAATATATATAATGTACAAAAATATAAAGTGTAGACAGATTTTATATGTTTCTTTAAATTGATCTGTACTTACACAAGTCATGAAGCATTCACTGAAGCACCAACAACTCAATTCAACAGTAATGTCAGGCTGAATCCAAACCACACACAGAGGTGTATGACACCAGGATACATTTCCTGCACACCAGGCCACATCAGCCAGTAACATATCAGATAAAATCAATGACAGAAGTGTGAAGAGATCTCTTTTGTTTTTGAGTGTTGATGCAAGACAGTCTAATTAGTTTCTGTCCCTGTATATTAAGTACAAGTCAAAAGGTATGAATTGATGCAATGCCAACTGCGACTTATGTGACACAGGACAAAAAGACCGTTAGTCAAACAAACCACTGTAAAGCCGTTCTTGGACAGATCATGAATGCAAGAAGAAAAGTAATTATGAGTTAACTTTTTCCAACTCAGACACATAGGCATGCATGCACATTTAATGAATTTAAAGTTTTGCACCGAAATAAATATTTCAGTTGTTTTAAATCAAGGCTCTTTCACACTGAGAAGCTTTTCAAAGGTGGTATGCACTTCTCACATGTAGCACAGATATTCCCACTTTTTGTAACTGACATTTGAGAATGTCAAGTTTTGCTAATTGCTGTTGCATACAGAATGAACTGAGAAATTGCCTCTTACCACTGTGGTCATAGTTCTAAGTCTGAAAGGGCATTTAGAGATACCTCTGGAAATCTGGACCCGGCTCAGGTCCTAAGTCCTGAGTTCCACTCCCTGGCCACATACACACACACACACACACACACACACACACACACACAAACACGCAAACACACATACAGTATAATGTTGGTCAGATATGTCACTTTTAACATTGCATATTTTAAAGTTTTTCATGACATCCTGCATTCCCTGTCATTCATCACCCTCATTCCATATTGTGGTTTTGCTAACAAAAAACAAGTCCCACTAAAAATGTCAAGGCACTCTTGATATAACTAAAGACACCAAAATTCAGAATTTTAAATACAGCTCAGGTGAACACAATAAAATCCTGCTTTTTCATATGAAGAAAATGATGAATAACATGACAGAAACTGTTGATAAATTATAAATCTATGTCACTTAAGACACTAAAAGAACAATTTGAAGGGAGACAACAATAAATATACTCAAATTGCACCTCATCTAATCCAATGGTTTAGTAATTCGGATTTATATATCCTATCATAAAGGTGAATGAGTGACTTATAATTACTAGAGCACAATCAAGTGTAAAGGCATCTTAATGTTACTTGAGAGACTAACCTATTTCATAGATTAGTCTCATTGTATGTTTCCATTTTCTTCAATTCAAACAGTGTCAATAATTAAAACATGACAAATGCGAGCAGATGCTAAATTGATCATTTTGATGTGAAACCACACACATAAATTTCACACCATCTTGTGGTGTCAGACAGCACAAGCACAACACACAAACACAGCAAATTTAGTGATTAAATGTGTTTGATTAGAATACTCTAGAAATACCTGGGTAAAAGTTATCATGGGTAGACCAAAGTGCTAAGTGGAAAATAATAATTAACAGGGTGTTCAGGAAAAGACTTGGCAATCATGTGAGCACAAGAGAAAGCTTATATTTGAAAATGCAACAATACTGATTTGTATATTCTTGGGAATGTCTGATGTACATAATACAAAGCCTTAAAAGTACCAAATTTATTTTAAGTCATCTTAAATTATTTTCTAGTGAATGCATAGTATGTCTTGAACAGTTGGTTGTTTTCCAGCGTATTGTTTGCAACATATCTTTATATATACAATGGATGCATAATCAAAAGTATGTGTCCTCGCATGGGCAAGAGAGGAGAAAAGGTTCAAGTTTCCAAAACTATTGTTACAAATCACTATTTAATGAATTTAATACAAATAAGTTAAATCCAATAGAATGTATGTCCAGAATTATCATGCTCATGCTTATGCTGTACACAGAGCTAGTAAGACTTTGTAAAGGCCACATGCAGGTTTCAGAACATTAGTCTTATAAACAAGAGTAATTGTTGTGTTGTATCAGATAGGCATATTAGTTAATATTGGCATTGTTATGAAAATACCTGCAAATACAGACCTGTTTCAATCTGTCTACTTTAAAAGGAAGACTAAAAAAATACAATTTGACATCACTGTGAGTTACAAAAACAAAAGGATTACAAGAACCAGCACAATTCAAGGTAGAGTACATTAGGAGATAAGTTGTACGTACAGTATATAGTGATTTTTGAAATGACCTGAGGGCTGCCACAAGCACCACAGAACATCACAGTTACCAAAGAATGTAGACAACCTGAAACTGGATTCAGACCAGCAGAATCATATTTTGAGAAACATTGTCTCTCAAATATCTTTAGGTATCTATCAATAGAGGCATCGAAACTGCCTGGAATCATCCAGGAGAATGAAAATTTGGAGAGAGAAAAAAAGAGCAAGGATCTAAGTCAACATTTTGTAACAACCAATGAGGTTAGCTGGAATGGGGCAGCCCTCAGTCATTGATTAACACACAGATGTTGTACAAGAACTGATAAATGATAACAGCTGAAACAAATCAGTAACTGAACTTATATAAATGTTGCAATGTCTCTTCCCTGGTGAACTGAAGCCCTCTACATGCATAAATTGATTTGGCTGTCCTGATATTAGTCCTTAGACATTTAGTATTGAATGAACTTTCTTGAACCTGCTCTTTCAAATCTTCAGTCTATAAGTTTTCTTTTGTCTAGTAAAATGACATCATATTCTTATAAAATATCTTAAACATATTGTTTCATGATAACATGTCTTGATTTTCCATCACATTACCTCCTTTTCATCTCTGTGTAATAACTGTACACAATATACTTCATCAAAATGTGGCTCCAGTAAACTGTCATGCCTCTCTTGCAATATACAAGTATATCTCCATTCCTTGATTACTTCTCCAGAAATACTCAAAAAATACAAAAATAAACATTTTAAAATTGAGATACGGTGACAAAAAGAATAATAGAGACTCAGAATCCCTTTGTGCAAACCAAAAACAGTTGAGATTTTGCTCTAAACAAAATCTGCTTTCAGCAATACTGGGGAGTAATGGAAGACAGTATACGTGATAGCTGATAATCTTTCAAACAAAATGCAACAGCATTTAGAAATAGCATTGACTTATGTGACAAGCTTGCATAAACACATTCCACTCTATTTGGAGATCTCTGGCTTCAGGACATATTTCCATTCTGTAAACTCTTTGGCATCCAGTTGGTACTCTACTGACCGCTGCTCATCCATGTAAACAATTTTTACCAAGTAACACTCATAAAAAACCACGTTCATCCAGTCCTTTGGCTGTCACTGGGTTCCATTTGCAGTGGGTTTATTGCTATTATGGCCTGTAAAGAAAAAAAAAGAAATGAAAATCTAGTTTAACTTTAGTTTTATGGTTCACCCTGTTTAATATTATAAAACAAAGTACACAACTTAATGCTGTAATATTGTCTATTTTAGACAGTGTCCGGCTGGAGTGGGCAAAGAAAATAAAACCTTTATAGCGTTTTAGATTCTGTTTTATATGGTAATGTTTATTTATATGGTAGATTAGGGGATAGTCTTGATTATTAACTTATAAACTGTAAATGGATTCAAAATAATCACACAGGATTGTACCTGACAAATAGAAAGAAGATGGTTTATAATATGTATGTTAAATTATCTTATTTTATGGTTTACCATAGTCCATCTGATTGATTTGCATTATTTTCCTCAACGACCGTAACAACTATATATGATAGAGAAAACTGCTAGGTTATAAACAGTACAGCTAAGTCTCAGGTGAATTTGAGGTTTGTGAAAGAGGCTTACTTGTTTCAGGTCTTGCTTTTGGCACATCTTGTGAGTGTGTGTCAGTGGGGAGTGTGTGGCTGGTATCTCTGCGCTCAGTCACTACCACTGTCCGTGGCACTGTGGCAGAGAGGACAAGAGGCCTCTGGTTGTGGTACTTGAGACGGTATGTTTCCGTCATACAGTTATCCACATTGAAGTATGTGGTCAGGGAAACCTCTTGAGCTGGCACCGCTTGTTCACCCTTGCAGCTAGTTAGTCTTTCCTCACTTTCACATGATGACGGGGTGCTCCTCTCCAGGTCAGAGCCCGACTTGGAGCTTGCATCTGAGAGGGCTCTGAGGCCTGACATGTCAGGTTTCTTGTGAGGACTGACAAAGGATGTAGATGAAAGACGAGGACTCGAGGGAAAGGTTTCTTGAAGCATCCTCGGACGAAACACTGCGTGGCTTGTTTCACCCTGATGAGGAGGGATGCGCTGGGTTGATCTGAGATGAGGGGACCCTGTTGTGCCCGGCGGACGCTGAGTGTTCAGTGGAAGAGGCTCTGCAGTCACATTGCTGGGAGGGTGGTATTGCAGAGTCATGTGAGGACACTGGGATTCAGAGACGGCGGACTCGCTGTTGCTCGAGCGGTAAGAATTTTCTCTGTCCTCGGGCTCAGAGAGAGCAAGATCGTCTGAGCTGTTCCATTCTGAGCTGCTGGTTTTTGTGATGTGCCTCAGGGCTGTACTTTCTGCAGTGTGCTGCTCACTCGGCCTGCTATCAGAGCTATTGGAGTCTCTTTCTGAAGACGCTACTTTTCTGGAGGTACTGGAAGTGTACTTTGATTTCCGTCTACAAGAGATGTGTTGCACAGAGCCATGGAAATGATCACTGAATATTGCAGAACATCAATTTATTAGAACAAGTTGGATAACACTTAAAATATAGGACACTACCTTGAATTTGGACTGCACTTTAGATGTGAATGTGAAACTTGGTCATGGCTCTTTCCCTGAGGTTTGGGTTGATGTTTACCTACAATATATAAAACAAAGAAGATTAAACCAGAATGACAGTAAAGGAGACAAAGTGAAAATACATAGAAAAAAAACCCCAAAGTAGCAGTACTGCTTTGGATAGGTCTGCTCTGTAGAGACAAGTAGCTTTAACATCCTGTAATTAGCGCTCAAGGTAGCCCGATGTATTTTTATCTTTTGACCTTTCCTTCTCTGCAGAGTTAATTTAAGTAGAGCATGTTTAAAAGTGCCAAACTATGTATGTGCTGTGCACTGTAGGAAAATTTAGAATCCAACAAATAAGACGACATTAAAGAAAAAACAAAACATAAAAATACAAGGGACGAGATTAGAGCCTAAAAAACTTGGTATTGAGATTAATGAGTTCTTTCTCAGAATTTAAAGTTTCAAATCAGAATCCTGAGAGAATGGAGTAAAAAGAAGTTAATTTGATGATTGTAGACTTTGTTCTAAATGGGTAACTATGAACTGTCTTCTGAATTCTAAGATTGAAGCTGGCATTGACAGTTTTATATATCGTGAAAGTAAAAACATGGTTGTTATCCCAGGAAGGTAACCGCTAACTCAATTTTCTGTGACATAAAAACTGTACTTTCTTGTTTTAACATATTTTGAGTAGATTTTCCATCAAAGCAGCATGCTTTGTATGTGTTGTAATTAGTTAAGGGTATGCACAACCCCATTTGATCGTCTGTTGAGACACGCTACAGATAGGGAGGGGCTGCTATAGGAGGGCTGATTTTCTCAAACCCTTAAAAAATAAAATTAAATAAAAATTCAGAGAAGATATTTAAAAACTCATCTCTTAAATCAGGGTCCTACTCTTGTGTACCCCTAATCCTTGTTCCCTTGTTATGAACCAGGCATACGCATTAGTCTACAACACAGCAAAATTGGATCATACAAGAAACCAAGCAGACTATGTCATCTACACATGTGACTATAAAACTGTTGTCTTATCAGGACACAAGGGGGCAGCAGCTGACTGTTAAATCCCATAAGACCCTCTCACAGCTGGATAAACTAGTCAGTACCAGAGCAGCAGGGTGCTGAATTCCTTCCCTTTAAAAATAGATGTCATTTTTTTCTCTGCTGTTGTCCTGGAGAGGTCTATTCAAGGATAAAAGCTGTAGATTTTGGTTCAGTGGCTAAAAATGCATATAACTTTGATAAAGAATCAAATGCCGCGCACTCAAAGTAGTGCATGAACGAGGAAGATATTTATGACAATGCCAGCAGCCGTGTCCAGCTGTGCTGTCTGAATGAGCTTTGTGGGATTATCATCAGATTAATGCCTGTGCTTGGCTGACTGGGTGAAGAGGTTAAAGAAACCAATCTAAGCTTATATATAAACTCAGACATAAATCAGTGGTCAATTATTCTCACTTTGTAAGAATCCAAGGACTCACAATTCATTTGTTATACTAACAGAAATAAATAAAATGAACAAAAATAACCCTCCTCCTGTGGAAAGTCTTGTGTGACTGGAACTCTAAAGGAAAAGTGATCTTTCTTGCTGTAAGATCATATTGTGGTTTGCATAAATCAGACTTTAAACTATTAAAAGACTTTAGTGTATGCAGTAGATACTGTGGTAACCAATCTGTTGGACTGCAAGTCTTAATTCGTACATTTCCCTGTAAATCTATTCCTGGAAGTATTTGCAGATTAAATAAGAGTTGTAACCAATCCTGGGCAGAGATGTGTTCTTTGATGCTTTTCATCAAGTTATCATTTTCATGTCAAGCTATTTTTGTTGGTTGTGTGTCTTATTCTTTCTCTTTTAAAAAAAAGGTTTTTTTTTAACTTTAGCTTTATGTTTTGTAAAGTGGATTTGATAAAAAATTACATCAAACACTGTGCCTGTCCAAAAACATTGGCTAAACCGTACAGTTACATAGCCTATAACAATAAATAACACTAAAACTAATAATAATAATAATACTAATATCAATTATTATAGTTATTATTAAAAATGCTCAAAAGTGAATCACTACTGATAGTAAAACTAGCCAGTGAGTTAAGGGTGTTTCGCACTAACTTCACAAATCACAAGCAAACTTTAGCAGTTTGAAAGGAAGATTGAAAGCCTTGGAACTTACCATTGTGTGAAGGTGAGGACATTACGCTTGATTTTGCATCGCCTCCTTTTTGGTGCAGCTGACTAGAAAATAAAACAGAAGTTATTTTAAGCATGTTATCAGTCAATCATAAGTCACTTAGTTTTTTTTTTTTATTTTAATGGCCTGTTGATGCAAAAGGAAAATATTAAAGGATTCCGAGCACCATTAAAAAATGAAAGAAATCCCAGAAACAGGAGGATCTTAAATTAACTGTTTCATTAGGTCCAACTAGTTCCCATGTTAAAGAAATGCTGTTCATATTTTTTTATTATAATAACTATTGTGATTCCAAAAGTGTACAACTCCATGTAGTTGTTGCTACTTTGTATATACTCACACCATTTTTTTTTAACTTTTGATGATTTTTTAAGACTTCTGTCAAGTTTGACGATGAATTTAAAAATAAAAAACTATGCTGAAAGCACTGATTTAAATATATTGTAATAACAATGTCCTCTCTGTAACTAAAGAACATTTTCACAAGGTAAAAGCATGATTTATAACAATTTATAGTCACACGCTTGATTACCAATCACATATTTGATAATTATTTCCCCAATATCCTTTGGGAATTCCTTGTATGTCAATTTGAAGCCACTAGAAATTTGGAACACAATACTTCAAGTTTGTGATATTTATTTTGAGTGCCCCATGAAGAAGAAATGGCAAATAAGAAAATGAAATAATAACAACTATTGGAAAACTTAATTAACAAAAGCATTTTTCATCGTAAATAATATTACATAGAAGCCAGAGAAGTATGCAAGAGCCCTGAAATATTACATTTTTGATGTTATTTGGTCACTAAAGGTACCATATGCTTTGCTGTTCATATTATCTTTGAGTTCAGTGGATTACAAACACATGGTCTATTAGCTGAGATGTTTTTTTCCTCAAAGAGTGTATGTAATGCAAAGTGATAGCTCACCTAAGTAACTACAGCTAATGCCATGTTTTGATGGAACTACGTTCCCTTTGCCAGTGTTTAAAAACCCTCAACAAAAATAGATTAATAGGAGCCTGCACCAAATCTCTGAAGCTGAAAATAGACAACTCCATTTGACATGCAAAACACTTTTGTCAATAATCACCCACAAACAATGCTCACACTTAGTATAAACAGGCAAGTAGCTTTTGATTTGTTCAAAAGATCACTTGTGTAAAATACCTGCACAACCACACCAAATTCAAACCCAATAACAGCCAAGTTAACAGGGACATAAGTGACACTATTTTTGAATCAGGATATAATTTTTTTTAAAGGTATATTTGGGGCTTTTTTGCCTTTATTGACAGGGCAGCTGAAAAGACACAGGAATATGTGGGGAGCAGAGAGTGGGGAAAGACACAGCAAATAGTCAACTGGCCGAGAGTCGAGCTGGCGACCTATGCAACGAGGACTGTAGCCTCTATACGTGGGGCACCTAGATCGCTAGGCCACCAGCGCCCCATTTGGGATGGAATTTAATATGCTATGCTATGTATTTTGTTCCTAAGACTCCACATTCCTCTTAGTAAGAATACAGTTTATTGTTATTGGTTTCAAGAGGCTTTAAAGCAACATATTGCATAGATAATTTTCTATATGCCATCAGTGGTGTCAAGTACATTGTCACAATACATTTTGGATAGGATCTGCAATTTAGTTGTCTTAAGTTTCCAACTTTAATATCAATCTAAGTAAAGTTTTGTGACCAATGTAAGTGAGCATTTTATTTTTTTTTGCTTATTAAGCTTATAGAAGTGAACAAGTGAAATTAACAGGCTTAGCTATAAAAGATTGACTTAAGTGACAAAGGCATCTCTTACTTCTTCCTATTGGAAAAAAAGGGTGTTTTCCTAGGACTCCATCTCAAACGCAAAAACTTCAATTTCCATCCTAAGAAATGTTCAAATGAACACAAAACAGTTGTTTCTTACCTTTGCAAATGTGCATCTGGAGTTGTTCTCTGGTCTTTTACAACAAAGCAATCAACCCCAGGTGAGTCTGGGTTGGTGGAGCCGCTACTGAGTCTATCACTGCTCTCATAGCCAGACTCTGTCCTTTGGATGGTCCAGGTGTCACTACGCAGTAAGGTCTTTGGCCCACCCTTAAGTCTGCTGCCCCTTTGTTGGTTAGCCCTGCTCTCTGATTCTACAGAGCTGTGGCTCTCCGTCTCATGCCGCTGCTCGTCCTCATAAATCGTCATCAGACACTTCTGCTTACGGTCATCTCTGGTCCGTACATGTTCCCGCTCGCGGTCTCGACTCTGCTCACTGTGCACTCTTTCCTGGGATGACGGTTTACTGTGCCGTGGGCTGTCATGTTGTTGTTGTCGACGCTGCTCTAGTTCATTGAGTACAGTGTCAACATTTAACACCTCTCGAATGGGTCTCCAAGTGGACTTTGATTTATTGTGACTTCCTTCACTTCCAACTTTTTCCCAATGCTCTTGGCAGCTGTCCTGATCATGGCGACTTGGGGACGTGTTGTTCTTCCGGCTTTGGGTACCAAAGGAGTTGGCACGTGGCTCCTGAGATCCTTTGCTTGAATGGTTTGATGACTTCTCAATACGTGGATGGGTTTTTGATTTTTGGTCCAATGAAGGTCTAGGTCCATTTTCTGGAGGAGATGAAGATCTTGCATGTGCCATCTCTAGAGAGAGAGAGAGAGATAGAGTGGATGATTTTTAAAAAAGCTTGGACCTAGCAAAGTTTACAAAACTGGTTTGACACAGTTGGCATTGTTTTTGCCTCTTCATCAGAGGTTCTCCTCAACAGAAGATAAAGACACAATGCTCTACCTTTGTGTTGTGAAGGGTCCGTCCTCCGATGTCCTCTATCCTTTTTGGAAATATCACTTGGCCTCTTTAAATTTTCTGTTGAAGGCTCCTGGAACTTTTTAGGGCTGCCCATGGGATGTTTCACTGAGGAAAAAACAACAACACACAGGCACATGAGAAGCTAGTCAACAGTTTAGATAATTGCCCTCAAATATATATATATGTGTTTTATAGAGGCTTTAAGTAACCTATTCTGCCCTAAGTTCCCTTTAGTTCATAAAGCATCACGGAGTAAGAGGGTGGCAATAGCTCAGCCTATTGGGAATGGAGGGTCGCCAGTACAATCCCCATTATGGAGCAAGTATGGAAGTTGGGACTGGTTGCTTGACCAGTTTACAACTGGGCACTGCCAAAGTGTTCTTGAACAAGGCACCTAACCCCCAACTGCTCATAATGCTCATTGAATACTATTATTTTATGCATGGACTTTACCTAATATGTGTTGTATGAGCAAATGTGATAGAAATACATCTCATTCTAGGCTCAAACAGAATTGTTTGTCAAATGGATGTATTTAGCTTGAAGTGATGGGGTCATCTCTCCAACCATGGCTACATTTCACCCCAAATTAGCCCACTAGCATGTGAAAAGTCACATATACCTTTCATCAATTCTAAATGTTCAGGGCTACACTCTGTACTACAACCATCGCAGGTACTTGTGTAAATTTACTAAAGGCACCCAGAACTTGCAGCTAATGAAGTCTACATATCCAGGTGAATTAGACCCTTCCTACAAATGTAAGTACATCTTAAAGTTATCTATTTTATCCTCACTTTGCATATTAGCTGCAAACAAGCTATGGAACAACAATTAATTTGGAAAAAATAAACTTAGTGAAGGACAGGCTTCAGTGGATCATTGGCTTAAAATACACTACTGTTGCCACTATTGTCTACCCTGTGGTGTAGTTATGTCATTCTTCAGCAAGCAGGTCACTGTGAAAAACAGAAATGCAGTAAACATCTGCCACCAAAATCAACACAGTCACCAAACAGTGTCACTATCTTTAACATTTACTCAACTCCTACTGTCTTCCATTTGGACTACTTCTTACAGCATGGTTTCCTTAATATTAGTCTTCAAAATTGAAACACTGCACTTCAAGAAGATCAACAGTTTACTATGATATAACAGACATGTTTTAATAAATACATTTCTTCATGCTGACGTTTAGTTGGTGTATGTTACAACAAAGGTGAGTAACAATAGCTTGTAGGCTATTCTATTATAGAGTCCCAGTTTTGTTTATGGAGCAGACATTAAGTTGTTTCAAGAGAGCAGAAGCTAATTTGAGATAGAGTATATTTCTCAAAACTGCTGGATAATTAAGTGATACTGGGACTCTCAAGCTGTTAACTTAAGTGCAACAGTACAGGCCAGTTATTTTTATTAGTTGTAGTTGCAAGAGTGGATAAACAATGATAAAAGACCCGTCACAAAGTAAAGCAAAGCATGTTTCAAATACAAAACTACCTAAATGTCTTACATTCAACTAATAATATAACAGATAACAGTGCATACAACAAATATAACACTTTATAAAACCTGAGCGATATCGCACTCAAAATCAAACAAAAACAATCACTTACACATATTTTCATATAAACAAGGATCCAGTCCCATGCCAGTCAAAGAGCCTGGGTAACGCACTAAAGCAAAACAATCCATCTAAACGGGCACCATTGCCAAAACACCAAGCAGATAAATTAATGGACGCTAACATCAGAAATGTCTGAGGGCGGAGTGAGGACTGTTGAGCAGGAGCATGAGTGCGCTTGGCTACAGGAGTAGGGATTAGGGAGTGAGGCGTGGGTGGTAATCTGCGTGCAACAGAGGCATCATCCTCATGTCAAGTTCAAGCCAGCACACAGGGCAGGACAATCTTTCTGCTTACGGTTTAACAGCACTCTCTAAATCCCAATTCAAACCGAAACTGTAATTTGTAGAGCGAATTTGTTTGTTGCCATAGGTACTGATGGGTTGTAATGTTGATAGTACCAGTCAAATAAAAGAGGCTAAAATGCAAACATAGATTTGAATTCATGGAAATAAAATGCAAATTGATAAATAACTATTCAGATACTTATCATGGCCTCTAACTGTTCATTAGTGCCAAACACTTTAATTGGGTTTTTTATTTACCCATTCACAACAGATTTTCTTCATTTGTTTGATTCTTTCTTGCAGCAACTTTCTTCTGTTATTAGAAGAAAAAAAAAGTGTAAGCATCCAGTTGGAGCATTAAGTTAAATAAACCCACTTTTCTATATTTGAAAATAACTTCTGTGGGCACATGTGTAAGTCTTGAAGACTTTACACTATTGAAACTATGTTACAGTAAACATACTTTTTGGTAGCTAAAGGTTCCTGCATATTACAGATGATTTAAAGTCTTTGAGTTACGGTTTAAGGGAAAAAATAACAAATGGAGCTGTATTAATCTGAAATTTTGTTTGACACAGAAGTAAAAGGTTTATAAAACGTATATGTCGTAATAATAAAGTATAAACTGTGTTTACAAAGATGTTTGAATTAACACACCTTGCCTATCTGTAAGACATTCAGAAGTAAGGACTGCTGATAGCTTAAGTGTTGACGTACCTGTTGTGTCACCATTGACTTGGGCTTTGTACCGGGGACACATGGAAGTTTGTCTCGGTGCGTCTTCATTAGAAACTGGAGAACCTTCAGGATTGGTGTAAAATAAAAGAAGTGGCTGGAAATGTCCCCTGATACATTTAGACGCAACATCTTTCCATTTGGATCCAATCTGAGCAAAAGGAGAACATGATGTGAAAGCATGTAATACACAGTAACAGGTAGACATTTGAACTGGGACAAAGCTGATCAATAGCATAGTTTCTGACCTCCTTTACAGTAGCATCATCAAAAAACATCCATTTTGAAGATTTGGTGTGATAGGCAAAGGCTGAGTAATGTTTACTGGAAAAACAGATCATCCCCACCAGATGTAGCTCACTCCGTTTGGCATTTTCATCAGTGACACGGTTGAAAAGCTGAAAGAAAGGGAAAAGAGACAAGTTTGTTCTCCCCATATCACTCGCTAGCTGATATAAAATCCTTGGAGTAGAGTTTGTGTTTTTGTTACTCTATAAAACCTTTTTAAAGGCCACAGATATCTTCCAAAGAATTAAGTAACTTGAAAGCAACTCTCTGGCAACCCAACAGGCAATCCTCTACTTGGCCAAGTATCTGGACGTTATAGAGTTGTAAAAATTCTCCAAATCTAAAATTTGAGTGGACTGAATTTGACTCAGTTTTGATAAGTTATTATTAGTACTGTTTATTATGTAATTGGATAGTATTACAAGATGAATATATTCTACTATTATTTCAAATTTGACAAAATAAAAATGTGATATTCGTCGTTGTTATTTGGTTTATCTATCATGAACAAGGAGTATAAAAGTAGAACTGTTAATTTGCCAGTAAAAGCCCAAAGACAGATTACAACAGAAGTAAATCTTAATACAATTAACTTATTTCTTAACACAAACCTTGTTGTAAAATATGTAGGTTACGTTAAGTTAAAGCTGCTGTGAGGAACTTTTGATTTATATCAATTTTGGCACCCCATTGTGGACAAAGTGATACCTCTTATTTTTTGTTCTCTACATGCAAAAGTAGTGTTTTAAACTAAAACCTCACCCTGCTGTCTTTTAACAGCCAGATTTATCACCCAATGTGATTATTTGCCATGAAAACAGCCTAAAAAGGGAGTTTCTAAAGCCAAATGTCAATCATGTGGTCTGACACCTACCCCCTCTGAGTGGTTTAAGGCATTAAAAATGACAACAGAGAAGGTATCAGTGTTGTTGTTTATGGTTTTGTTTGCTTTTGAAGGTCATAAAGAGGCATCAGTGTTGGTTTCAGTCTGTTTCTCAGCTGGTGAAAAACTCCTCATAGTGCCTTTAAGTTAGCACATCCCAGACATGGGCAGCAATATTTTGTTTTGATTGTGTAGCCAGCTCTTTATTTTGGTGTTTCAATCTGAAGGCTTTTACTTTTAGAACCCAAAGTATTATAATATAATATATATTAATAATATGTACTATTTGTATTTGTTGTCTCGTGAAGCGTGCTTTAGCTCCTACCCCACACAGATTCAAACGTGGGCCAAGCGATCGAATGACATCATCTGTAAGATCAGACTGCTCAGCATCCCATACAAATCCAATTGTGACAATCTCTGGACAGTTCATGAGCACACGGCGGATCTTGATACTTTGACCACAGTTGCTCTGTAAAATATGACAGAAATAGATGCAGGTTGATAAAGCCAACAAACATACATATATAAACAAGTCTAGTGGTCAGAGGTTACGTTTTTGAAGATTTCTGTGTAAATTGATTCAAGTGTTCTTGACAGAGGTAATCTGTGAATTTAGCCAAAATTTAGCTTGGCACAAAGACAGGAGGGAAGGGGAAACAACTAGCCAATGTAGAGTCTGACTCATAGATTTTAGACAGCTAATAATTTCCATTCCCCTGCGAAGTCTTACTTAGTGTGACATAATGTGGTGTTAGAACTCATGGCTGTCTTTTCTTAAGTTCCTATGACTTCCCTTTTACATCTTCCCTTGAACACATGATGTTTTCCATTCAAGAAAAGACTGAGGACGCTGTCTTGAGTGAGTCTGAACTTTCTGTGATATTATGTCAGTCTTTTGCATAGCACAAAAATCTTCAATGTCAATGTTTCCTTTACAACAAAACTTTGTGACTTTATCTATTTTGCTTTCCAAAAGAGAACTAAAAACTCATAAGACACAGTACTTCAAAATATCATAACAAGAAAAAGCTCAAAAACGGAAAAGAGCCAGACAACATTCACTGTATGTGCCTCATTATTACTAAGTCTGTACTATGGCTCACAGCTTGTTGGAGAATAATGGGTTAAGGGAAGCTTAACCAAACTGAAGCACACTGAAGAGGAAGATAGCATTACAAAATACAGATGAGAGAAAATCAGTGGTTATGGCCTCTCTGCTATTTATATCCTAACAGTATTCTGGCACCGTCTCCCGCCAGCCACTTCGAGTGCCACAGTTAAAAGTACAGAGTATACTCTGCATAGCTGCTAGGATCATTTTGCATCCAGTTTTTAAAAGCATGCTTACTGTTAAGTCAAATGATCTGTTTATAATTCTAAGAACAGCTATGATACTAAATCACATACCGGGCAGCTTCGGAGGTCACCTGTGTTGTTTGCCGCCTGCAGCAATTCTCCAAACATGTCTGACCTGAGCCGCTCGCTCTTGCCCATCATACGATCAACCTGTTGGCTGTGCATAAAAATAGAGATTCTCAATTCCTGACAAAAGCATCTCATATTAATATTTCATTCAGTCAACATACCTCACAATTTGAAGTCTTCAAGTTAATACATATTTCTTAACTGACTTAAAGGCTAGTATCAATCCAAAAAGATCAACTAAAGCAGATTTGAAAACAAGTTGCTTTATGTCATCTTTGAGAATTATCCATCCAATCAGTTAAAGCAACTGCCAGGAACTATAATTTTGTGTACATTTTGGCGCCCCCAGTGGACATAGCATTACCTCTTCTGTTTTCACTGGTCCTGTCCTATGCAGTATTTTCTATTCTTTATTAAAAATTTTAATCCCGCTTCACTGTCATCGTAAAAGTAGACCTTACTGTAAACTTTGAGGAGGAAAATATGCATAAAGGCTCTTTCAGCAATGTTATTCTATCGCCTCAGCATTAACAGATAAAAATAACTATTAATAAATAGTTATTTTATTTGCTGGTGGTTTGGTTTGCATTCGTTTGCATTGCATTGCATAAGCACTCCTCCCCCTACCTTTAAGTTATTTGCATAAAATACAGAATAGGTTACAAAATGAAAAGTGGTGTTCATTTTAACACTCTGCAGCTTTACATAATGAACTTTGATACCACTGTCATGTTATCCTGTTTGCTTTGCCAGGACAGAAGGGAACACTTATGCAGCAGGTGAGCTGAGCATGCATAAAGCACTTGTTACACCAAAGAGAAAAGCAGCATTTGAACTTAGCAGGAAGACACGTTATACTTCAGAGAAGTTTACAAATAGTTTACAATCATACATTTTAACATTTTTTGAAGCTAATCAATATAAGTGAAAATCACCAAGATTTGTTGATATTCAAGCTACCATGGCTTTTGAAATACATGAAGAAAATTGATCTAAGATGCTTAAAATTGCAATCAAATAATTATCAAGCAACTTTAGTTAATGCTTTGACATTTAAATCAGGATTAGCACTCTGGCCTCATTTTTGTTTCCCAAATTTTTAAGCCGTGGCAGCATTTCAAGTACTTACCATAAAGCAGTGGTTGAGACATAATGTACCAGTTCTGTGAATGGATGTGGGTCTGAGGATGCTCCACAACAGCGACACACAAACTGTGGAAAAAAAGAGACATTATCTTAGATATTACAGCTTTTGTTCATGTTTTGGTAAACGGAATGACCAGTCAGTAACGTCTACTTGACCATTTAGTGAGAGCAGCTGTTTATCACAATTATTCCACTTAACTCCTCTATTAAAAAAAAGACACTGCTTTTTTTTTTATATCAAACTGTTTTAAAGCAGAGATGTTTCTTTTTAAAACATTACTTAAAGTTAGATGACCGCAGAATTCAAAAACATGAATTACCTGCTCATACAGCATCATTGCAAACTTCTGATGGGTGATGCAGGATTTGGACGAACAAGCATCTGTTGAAGCGTCTGAAACAATGTGTAAGTGAATCCGCTCCAGGATATTCTCCTGATACCAGAAATAAGAGAAAAATCAGCAACAACACTGAATACAAGCATACTGTGCATACATGCTTTATAGCACTATGGCACATTTAGAAGCACAGTAATTGTGGTATTCTCTCTATCCATACCTTTAAGATAGCATCTGTTCTATATAAATTATACCGACTGAATAAAACATTAGAACTACTGGCAATATCAGATTTGTATTAAATTAAAAATAAATAAAACACTGTCCCTATATTTTAATATAAGTTGTATTTTAATAAGTTGGTGAAGTCCTTCTTGACTAAAATTTTATTTTTATACAAAGAGCTAAATATACATAACATATACTGTTATAACGGACTATATTGGATATTAGATGTTATTGGAACAACAAAAATATATGACAAACAAAACTCATCTAAGAGGCAGATATTTTATATATGCATTCCTAGAGTTCAAAATGCAATTGGCCATTATGCCCATATGTAATTTACATTTAGTCATTAAAATATTAAATATACAAAGCCAAGTCATTTTGTCAGACGCCTCTTCATTTTTAACTTTCATGTCACAGAGGAAGCACCATGATATTATTTAAGGAGAGTGAAGCCTGTAAAGGTCTTCCTCTGAGTATTACTTTGATTAAAAGCCAAAGGCACTGTGTCAACGTACAAAGCACTCAGCAGCATCATCCATTAGGCCGAGCTGGAAGCGTTGTTCATCTTTGAATGTTTCAGCCAAAGCATTTCGCAGGCTGTCGGACGGGAGCACTCGCTCTCTACTTTGCTGAAACTGGCTGAAGATACTCTGAGGAAGAGACACAAATGATTGCTTGCTGCCCTGAAAGTAAATAGCATTTTGAAATGACATTTTTCAAACACTATTTAACTTGCATACAGTTGTTGTTGTTGTTGTTGTTGCATCCAAATGTATTTGCATTGTCTTTATTTTGGTGGAAAGAAATGAAGTAATATTTTCTGTTACTGCAATTGCTAAGTTTAGCTCAAAGTGTAGAACAATGCAAACCTTCAAAGCACAGAAAATGCAGGCGTCACCGAGACAGAAGTGACCTGAGAGCTGCCTCAAACTCCTCCGGAAAATGTCCAGCTGCCAGAGCACCTGCAAGAGTACAACACGACAACAACAAAAATTCCTCATCATAACACTGATTTAAACGGAAAGCAATGTAATTTCTATTAAATGTTAATAATAATAACTAATGTCTTTTAAGTGTCATAATGTTACATGAAGAGTTTGGCAGTACTGCGACACCCTGAAAATCAACACTTAACATGCAGCTTTTCTCAGATTAAAGCCACTTTCGGCTCATTATTTTGGTTTGCTTATGTGACCGAGTCCCAGCATCCCTCATTAACCCACACATGAAATCAACAAGCTCAACTCACATGATTTCGAGACATTGCCAGCATAAAGAGTAAACAAGAACTCATGTTTCTACCAACTTGCTGGTTCTGCTGACCAAGTTATGCTAGGTTAATTTTTACCTAATCTTGTCTCCAAGATTAAAAGATAAGTTGCAATAGTTTCAGTCCAGTAAGTTTGTTTTGGGATGTACTTCTCATTTTAAATATCAGTTGTATTTTTTATTTTTCCAAGAGAAGCGTGGGGAAATGTTAGATTTGTAGTTTGTTGGAGCATCTTTCAATTACAGCAGAGTGAAGTTTTTAGATCCGGTAGAAAAGAGTTCTCACCTGAACAGCACTGTTTAGAAAGCAGCTATTTTGGCCAGGTTCATTCAGCAGGCCTTTGGTGAGCGCGAGAGACAGCATGCTCCCAGGCTGGTAGGATTTTTTTAGGCCTCCTCCAGGTTTTTTGAACATCTTCACCCATGCCATGGAGTTAGAGCCTGCAACTGATGAAAAAATATTCGGATTTGACACTTGTCTTTTGTTTGATAAGATGCTGGTCTGTGCTTCTTTCACACTTAGCCACAGGAAATGTATTTGCATAGAATTTCAATAGCCAATTTAGAATCTATGAATAAACAGATCTTTAATGTAGGGATTTAAAAAAACCTCATATGGTTATTATTGACATCAGGTCACAACATTCATATCCTAAGCAGTATGAAAATCTATATTCCTTATTTGACAACTACATAACATGTTTCTTGTTGATAACCACAGAACCGGCTCAACAAGCTGGAACAACTTAATATCTATTATTTTCTTTGCAAAATAAAAACTCTTTAGTTTTGCCATGATTTTAGGTAGTAACTTTTAAAAACATCCCAAAGATGCGTTTCATTGCTTGATAACATATACCCTAAAATGGTCAAAACACTGAATTTGACCAGCACAAGAAAATGATATTAAAAATGTACTAGACCACAGGGAAACCACTTTACAGAGCAAACATATTTACAAGCAAAAACTGGCTGAAAATGTTACTGAAATTATCATGCTGAAGTTTTTCCCCACAATGAATGTATAAGTGGGCTCTCTTGAAAAGGTCATCAGTTTGTTTTGGTTGGTAATTTCTCTCTTGATCTTAGCTCAAAGCTAAAGCTAGGCTTAGGCTATGCAGTAGAATACAAAAACAACTATGACGAATGTTTCATAGGTAATGAATAATTTCTATGATATGACATTAGGGACACTTTCAGAATAGATATAGAAAGCTATTGTGTTTTACATTTCTGTAAATTCTGAGCAGAGTTTCAATAATTTAGGACAAATTAGAGTCCTACAATGACATGGTTCTGGTATCAACTGAGATTATATTTCAAAAACAGTAACAGTAAAGTTTTCAGTAACCGCTACAGTAAAAAGTTAAACTTTTATGTAGTCAAAATATACTAAACAAACTTAACACTCACACACACGAACAACAGTTAGTATTTCCAGTAAAATAATTAGCTCATGATATTTAATGTGATAATTGCGGCATTGCTCTGTGTTGGAAACAATAAACAAGCCTGCATAAAAATTAAGTTTATCTCAGACAGCTTTCATTGTGTCTCTGATCCAAAATATGTGTTTGAGTTGGCAGCCAGATAAATCTTTTTATCTACCTTCTCCAGAGTTGGGGGGAGACTTGCTGCGGCTGGACATGTTGGGAGGTGGGAGCTGGTGCGTTGGTCTGGCCATGGGCTCCATCCATTTCATCCCCAAGCTCCTCCAGAGCGGTTGGTGGAAAGCATGGTCAGGATCAGCCACAAGGCAGCCTCAGCAATGTGCCACTGGACATTGAATGGCAACCGAATAATATCTGAAGATGAACATTTGGGAAGATATGAATTATTGTTTAGTCCACAGTGCAACTATCAAGTCTCAAAAGCACTACAGCCATTTAATGCTAAAAAAAAAAAGTACAAAATACATCCTACCATGAAATGAAAATCTAAACTCAATGTAAATCCGCCCCTCATTATGTAAAGCACTTTTAAACGATATGCTGTGTAAGGGAGAATTAATTTAAATTAATTTTCATGCCAGAAAAGGTACATATTGTTGAATGTCTTAAAGACTGCTGTCTGCTGGTCACAAGCCCAGTGTCACTGTGCATGGGACCAGCAAACATGCTGATGCAAGAATATGACTACTGAATTGTTTTGGATACAACTATTTTCATTCTGCTTCATCAGTAATACAAGGAAAAGAGACTAATAACACAATGACCAAACTTACAATGCAGAATATATTTTTATTGTCTAACATGATGACCACATTCACATTTACATGGTGTACGGTCCAACTTTGATCTACAGCATATTCATTTATAGTAATTTAATTCCAGACCTTCAAATCTGAGCTCCCGTGTTGGTGTGAAACACACTGACATGTGCATGATTAGAAAACAACTTTTATTTCTCACTTTGATCTGATGCTACTTTTGATTGCTATGTGCGTACATTGGTTGACATGTTATCTAATATTTCAAAGTCTGCAACAGGGAACATGTTGTTCAACGTAAACAGCAGTCTGTCACTGAATTACATCAGACTTTTAGATACAATTTTTAAAAAAAATGTTAAAAACACCCCCTCCCCACACACACACACACACACACACACACACACACACACATACACCACAAAAAACAAAGCACAAAGCAAAAGCTTATTTTTCTCTTAAATACACTTACATGAGCAGCGCACTACACAACAACTGTGCTTATTCTCTCATTATCTGATGCTGCCCTTGTTTGTTTACGTTTGTGATACGTACATTAATGATGTAAATAGGTCAACGATTGGATCATTGAATCACTGTACCCCTTCTTCAAAATATTCCAACGTTTTCATCATGTACATTCAACACTAAAATTTGTGTTCACATGCGTTCCTGCACTAACCTCTCGTACACCATGTGATAATGCCTGTATAGGCCTATACAGTCTAGTTAGAAGCGCCCATCTTTGCAGCAGGGTTCATAAAAAGGACATAAATCCTTTACAGAAGAGGAATTTATAACCATGTCATGCTTTAGCTGCGTTGAATCCCCCCCTTGAAAGCCTCGCCGAGCGCTCTCCCATCACAGTAACACCATGCTGCAGCCTCACAGTGAACTGTGCAGGAGAGCAGAGCCCGGTCAGCTACAATAGCACAAATATGCCGCAACTTGCACAGCTGAGACACGGGGAAAACAAGTGCTCTGTCGACTCACCTCAAAGGGAAGCGGATACGTGGTAGCTGGCGCAGGGCGATCCAGCTGTCAACCGCGCAAAATCCAAACACCTCTCTCCGAATCCTAAAATCTAAACGGGCGAAAAATGACTGCAGTTATATCCAGACGCATAAATGCACTATCTGCCACAGTGGTCCCAATCCCTCCGACACGCACATAGGCGGCAGCGCAAGCCTGTGTTTGTTGCCACTCAGACCCAGTCGGGACAGTGATATTTCGGTGAAAATTCGTCCCCTTTCCGTACGATCGGGGCCAGTGATGGCCTGTGCCAGGATGTCCGACGCGGATTAGTGATGTTTTGAGACTTGAGAGGTCAAACTCCGCCCCTAGTGTAGCCTCAAGTGCACTGCTGCTGTATAGCAATTTTCAATCCCTGCATGGCAAACTGTGTGCTGGCGGAAGGTCAGACTTCCAACTTGTCATGATGATGATGAGAGAAGACATCACATGACTGCACTGGTTTCATAATCATGCAGCACTGAGGGTACTAAACCCTGCCTGTTTTGTTTTTTTCCCTTTTTTCCTTTTTTTCAATTATTCTCTTACTTAAATGTCAGACAACTGAACATAAAAACGTTTCATGTCATAAATGAAATGAAATACCAAATGTGTGAATACGTCACATTTTCTATGAGAATAGTTTTTCCTTATTTCCCTCTCATATCATTAAATATTACTTATGATATTGATCATATGGCCTCACAATATAAGTAATCAGCCATTTTTATACATGTGACTCTACTGCTGCAGTAAACCGGACATGGGATCACAATAAGATGGGGCAGATGGAAGGCCTGGAAGGGGAAGCCTGCCGAGCAGAGAAGGTTTTTAAGTGTAAACAGGACGACCAATACAGGCTGATGGTGCCCACGAGCTCAGTCAGCACAAATGTCACTCAGTAAATGGTCATCCTCTACAAACAAACTCATCCAAAAGAGTACACCAGTAAATGAAGATGCACACAGAAAAATCTAAAAAAGAGCTTCACATTCATATATCAAATGCAGGATGAAATGAGTAATTTAATGACGCAGCAAATCCAACACAATGTTTAGAATCCACATGCCACATGAAAAGTGTTGATCAGCTACATCTCTCACTTCTTTCAATAATATTTTTTTTTTTTTACTTTTTTTACTCTCCCCCCCCCCCCCCCCCCTCTCTCTCTCTCTCTCTCTCTCTCTCTCTCTCTCTCTCTCTCTTTCTCTCTCTCTCTCTCTCTCTCTCTCTCTGTGTGTGTGTGTGTGTGTATGCCTGCACGTGTCTGTGTGTAATGTGTGAAATGTGTGTGCACAGGGCTCAAGCAAGGCTGTGAAAAACAGTGTAACTCAATCTCCAGAGTTGTTACACTGTGAAGTCCCCCTGAATTTGAGTCCAAGAATGAAATCTGTTTGAGAATATTAACCAAGAGCTTTTTACAATAATAGAGAAAAAAAAGAGTGATACTCAGCAACTGTGTCTGCAGAAAGTATAAAAAATTAAATAAAAGGCTCAGCTTTGAATTTCTTTGAACTCTACTCAGTGATGTATAAAGTATGGTCCATGTGCTGTGTACAGCTGGACATGTGTGTATGCAGTTTAACTCTGTATAGCCTGTCTGTGATTCTGTCTTGGCTCCAGCAATAGCACTGAAACCTCCCCAGAGACATATGAAGCATTTTGGTATTATTTATAAGAAAAAAAAAAGGCTGAAGGGAAAAAAGACATATCATTTCTTGCTCTGAATGTTGCACTGCTAACTTTGGTTCAGATGAGCTGTCAAACTCAACTGTTCTTGAGGTTATTTTTGGATCTGTTTTTTGGATCTGTTTTGTTCTTTCTTTCTTTTTTTCAGACTGCAGTGTGTAGTGGTTCAAACTTCCTGAAATAGTGACTTAGATAGACTCCCAGCAGAACCTAAAAGTCTCCTCTTCTTAGGCCCAAATCAGGCCATGCAGTAGTTTATTTATTCATATGATTATCAAGGGTCAGTCTCGTTAGACACACTTAACGTGTTAAAATAGGTTTTCCGTCTTCTATACAGATACAATGCACAGATTCAGATTCAGACTCTTAGTTTTTCTCTCACATACCAGTTCCTGTGCTTTAGCTATTGTCAGGACTAGATACTTGTTTTGATAATAACTTATTAAGCAATAATAAGAGACTTGATTGTAATTGGCATGACGCTTCTGGAAGTGCTGAAGGAAGTTGTTTGTGATGCTATGCATTTGATGACAGCACACTCCCTGGAACAAAGCGGCTGTGGACATATCAAGTCTCCAGAAAGTTGTTGGCATAGCAGGGAGAAAATACCTTAGAGAAGCTGACATGGTGGGACTGAGCTGCTCCATCTTTCATTAGCAAAACGACCATTGAGTGGACAACATTTTACCCTTATATAGTTTCTCCAGTTACTTATATTCTCAGGCATTGATGAGGAAATTTGCAAAAGAAAATAAATATAGAAAAAATGAAAAACAACTTGCACTTCTCATTGGATGGATTATTATATTCCATTGTGTGGTGACCATTTTATTTGACCAACGTGAAAATTCTCCTGATAACAGGATTTGGGGGAAATCATGTTTTAAGTCATGTGTGTTCCTACCACATTTTTCTCTCCAATATTACTCCTTTTCTGTTCTCTAGAAATCTAGAGGTCATGCGTTATGCCTCTAAACTGTCACAGAAAAAAAAGTGCCGTACATAGAGAAATGGAGCTTGAAAGTTTTCACTTTATGAGCTCAATATCCCTCACAAAGATGCAGAGATTTTTTTTCTTTTTTTGCAGTCATACACAGTATTTCTACAGTTGATTGTAATGTAACAATACAAAGCAAAGTGAAACTTTTCCTTTAGAAATATTTGTTTCCAAACTAGGCAAGCATCAAGGCAGGCACGATTACTTCCACAGTGTGTTTTATTTATCTGTGGGGGTGTTGGCTTATTGCTTTGAAGGGCAAGAAATAAGTCATGGCTCTTCGGTTAAACTGATGTTGCCTCAAGATGCTAAAATATTTCATAATTGTATTTCTTTTTCATCAGCTAACAATAAAACCACCCACATACCTCCTTTGTTCTGGATGTGGGAAATTGAGATAAAAGAGCTTTTACAGCACTGTATTGAAAATCTTTGGATCTGTATATTTAAAGCTCATTTTTTATCATCTTATTTCACAGCTTGATTTATCTTTTTTATGTACAGCAGTGATTGCCTTTACATTAAGTTAGCATTAAGATAAGATCCTTATCTATTAATGTTTTATGATATCATACTTTATAGACACCATACAAACATAACTTACTGTAACTTCCTTTATGTCCCAGTTGTGTGCCATCCATAAATAGGCTTCATTCTTTATTTACATTACACATTCATCAATTCATTTGAACATCATTAAAATTTACAGGTTTGCTTTCAGTGTCACTTGAAACTGCTAGACTGTTTGAGTTATGTATAGACCATTTCTTTTGCTATTTACATGAAGTTCTAATACAGTTTATTCTAGTGATCACTAAACACTCTAGTCAACAAATGCATCAAACATTTTTTTGTCCATTGAATTGCAGAAATCCAAAATCTTGGACTTACAGTAGATGTGACCGTGCTACTCATTGACCTTTTGTTGTTGTTGACAGAGCCAACAAACTACAGCAGACATCATTTTGCCAGAATACAAACACAAAGTCAGACCATCTACAGGTCATCAGACTCAGGGACTTGAATGGGCTCCAGGGTAATTGTGGGGAGGATCAGATGGGTGCCCTCAGATATCCATCCCTGGGCTGACCTGTTGAAGGTGGGACGCTTGACCCCTGGGTCCTGGAGCTCTGGGTAACTGGGCGGGTTCAGGTCCACCTCAGGTAGCTTGAATGTGATCCCTCTGGGAGCTTGGCCAAAGCCACCATATGGAGTGGCGACCCTATAACAATATTAGAAGTGAATCTCTTTTTCATACTCTGATCTAGCTCTCTTCAATGTAAATTTCTCACCTGTTGAAGCATTTGTACTGAGCCAGGTCTTCTCGTGGGTCTGGTGCTGACATTGTCAGTTTGAGGGTTTCTGCGAGATCGGGGTCGCTGAGGATCGCCTGATCCCATGGTGAGTGATAGGACTTGGGCATCCCTGAGGCGTTTAACTTGTCTGCAGTGTTGTCTGTCAATGCGCAAACAAAGAGAGATGCCATAAAAAAACATGTCACTAATAGATAGTATTGTGCAACAAAAGGATCTAACAGTTTGGTTTGCAGTTAAGGGTAAACGCTGAGCTGTTTTCTTTTTTTTTTGTAGGCTTTAGAGTGGATAGGATTATGAATAGAAACTGTGCTTAGAGAACACTTACAGGCGGACTGAGATGTCCATCATTGGGATCTAAGACCTTAAAATAGCACATAGTTGTAGCGTGCACTCACCATATAATGTGTCGACATGCAACGGCACCCTACTGGAGCATTTTAGAATACAGGGCACAAGGCTCTGACTGCTATTCAAGTATAATACAATATAAATAAAACACATAAAGCTTCCCAGGTTCTATGAAAAAATCATTGTTACATATATGGCTTCTAGCTTACTAGCTGCTACAAGGGAACACCAGCTGTTGTGACTGTATAATACCAGCAGTCATTATTATGACAGTGTTACATAACCTCATAGCACATAGCAGCTTCATTTTTCTGACAGTGTAACAGAGATGATGTAGAAATCATTTATTTAATTATAAGTTTGTTAGTATTTAAATGTTGACTAATGTTGAAAGTGATAACACCGCATTATGGATTTAACAGCCCTCCTTTCAGACTGATCAACATGGTTACCTGAATCAGTGTTTGCTGTATCTGCAGTATTTCCATCAGCTGGAGCATCTACTGTGATCTCCACAGTGCTTGCATTTTCAGTTAAAACATCGTTCTGCAAACAGAAAGCAAAATACAAAAGTTGAGTTGAATCCTCATCTGAGCTACAATAAACATTCAGTTGGCTCATCTACTTTGTAACTGCTGTCGTCTCTCATGCACTCACAAACACACAGACACATATCATCAGGCACTGATAAGTGAAGCAGGGTGCAGCTCTTCACCAAGTGCATGAGCAGCCTCTCTGAAGATTTGGCTGGAGGAAACCAAAGGCACGAGGCACATGTCTGTGTTATCATCCATGTGTTGTGACACTTTTTTTTATAGCATATTTCCTGATAAATGTCTTCCCTAAAAAAAAAAACAGAGGCTGAGTAACCTGACATGTTGACTTACCCTTAGCTGTGCGTTTGCCTCATTCTGGATACTTTCAAATGTGTATTTCTCAGATCTCCTCTGGCGCATTTTGAAAAGCCGGGACCCTCTGTTGGATAGCAACGATAACTCCTCTAACATTATATCCTTGGGAGTGCTGAGCTTCTTTCCGAGATCCATTACGTCCCCTGACAGACAAGAACAAAAACATTAAAAATGTAGTGGAAAAAATATATATATTTAATTGCTTCATTTCTGACAATGGTGAGCCACAGTGGCACAATCATGGATATGTAGTCTTTCAGACGGGTTCTGTGTGCTACATGGTTTCTTAATGAAATTTCTGTGGCATGTTATGGTAAACTTATTTTATTGATTAAGCACCGCGGAATCTGTCTAGCCCTGCCACTTTTAATGCATCAAGTGATAATATCCTTACAGGATGCATATTCTTAGATACATTTTATAAGATTAAGTTTTCACAGCCTAACTTTGGAAGAACGGGAGGGAATGATAGCAACAGTATTTTTACCCAGAGCCCTGCTTGTGGGTTAATCCAGCCCTGGTTTTAGATCTGCAAAGAGCCGGATAGAAAATAGAAATATAAATGCCCCTGGATATAATCCTCAACTGACAAGCTTCGGGAGTGTCTATAAAATACATAAAAGGAATTAAAAAATTCACATTTTCCATGTTCTAAGCCCTGTCATTGGACATGAGTTATCATTGTACTTGAGAATGAGTTTTTGGATGTACAGGATGCTTCCTCATCCACCACTACAAACGGTATGTACCCCAGCTGTCACGGACCGTCACATAACAAACAGCTACACAGTTGGCCCACACTGCTTCCCTCCCCTCTCCAGAAATAGACTTTTGAAAGGACAACGACAAAGGATCAGCCACTATAGGTACTAAATCATTCCATTAGCTTATTTGTGGAGGAGCTGGAGATCTGCCCTGACATTTTGAACCCTGATCAAAATGAAAACTCTCTTGCAGCAGTGATCCTCAAAACTCAAGTCATACCATTGGTACCATGGACCTCCCGACAAATAGCTGCTGCATGCTTCTTCCTCTCTCCAGTTGGCATTGTACAGAATTGTGACATTGTGGCTTTGGCAAGGTTGGCAGGAGTACTGGAAACACATACAGGACACAGGATGTAGTCGTTCTGCCCAAGGTATTAAAAAATGAGTTTGAATTCCCGATAGAACATCAATGCACCGGTATCCTGTATGTTGCTGTTTGGTGTGTAAGTGTCATCATTCAAAAATCATCAGCGAAAACAACAGTACTTTTGACGTAAATCAGACAGAGAGGCAAAGTACAAAGTTACATAGCTAACTTGTACAACTCACTTTTTTAGAGTCCATTAAATCTGCTGCATCTCCCATGTCTGACAGCATTTATAGTTACCTCTCAAACAAATCTGCCATATCAGTGTTTGCCATGTTACAGTAATCTCTGCAGAGGTTACGGTCATTAGATTACAATATATTACATAATCCCAAATCCCCATTGTGCCGACATGAGTCCCGCACATGTAATTCTTAAATCTGTCCCCGTCACTGGATCCATTTCTTAGTAAGTTAATGTTAGTGGAATCTCCTCTCCATGCTGTCACAGAATAAATCACCATTGTTAAGATCAAGGCTGAATATTGTGTTTCCAGTTAGTATGTGTAGCTGCAGACAATACATGTCTAGCACAATGCAAAATATAGTCCTCAGAATAACTGTGTGGCATTTGCAGTGGTCGCTGCAATCACATTTTTTTTGTGTCAAATGCAGATCATCATACTTGATAGTGTGACTTTAAATATACTTCTTTTTTTCTAAAGTAACTTTAAATAAATTACTTACAGAAAATTTTTAAATGTAGTTTTTCAGTTTAAAATTCTCAATTTATGTTGGACTATTTCAAAATTATTTCTATGCAAATTAAACAGAGAAAAGGTTTTGAATCTTTTTCAATAGATAAGTCTTTTAAACAGCTAGATATATTTTAACACAGTTTAGCAACACTCAATTTAACATTTTAAAGTACATTCAGCATTATTTGAATAAAACAGATAATTTCAAAATTCACCCTGAAGACATGTATCCCTACCTGTGATGGTATCCCTAGTCTGCAACCTGTATCCTTGAAGAGGAGACACAGAGGCTCAGGGGTCAACCTACAGTAGGAAGTTTGATCTTCCCTGATCTTCACACTCCCGGACACTAAAGCCAAACTGTGAGTGTGTCTCTCTGTGTCTGTTGTGAATGGAATGCAGCTTACATCAATAGGCTAAATTTAACTTGTCAAACACTCAAAACCACTCTCTAACACCATGGGGCAAGGATAGCTACCACAGAAAAAGAGAGAGAAAGGGGAGAGAGGGCGAGGAGGAGGGGATGGTCAACATACATGTTGTGTGTGGTGTTCTTTAAGGCAACAGCCCCCCTCCAGAGACATGCTTCCGTCCACGTGCCTAGTCCTTATAGTGGGCATGTCTCTCTGTGAGTTGATGTTACCTCTGAGGCTTTAAGTCAGGGTGGAGGTTAAAGCTGGGCACAGCTGCCTCAAATATTTGTAGCCTTCTCTTCAAACTTAGTTGTGCTATTGTTATTACCCACAACTAAAGACTTTGGATAATGATATGCAGATCTGGGTGCTGGTTTTGCTCAGTGCTAAAATGCCCCAGTATAGAGACGCTGATTCCTCATGGCACTGGCCACAGGCTCAACTCTGACCCTCGGCCTTTGAGTGTATGTCATCACCATTATCTCTTGCCCATATTTCCCAAGTCAATGGACTTTCTACATACAGATCTGTGTGGGAAAGGAGTTAAAGAGCAGTGTGGTCTCATCGCTGGGATGGTAGGCAGCCAAAACCATTTTTATACAGCAGTATCAAGGTCATCGCTCTGGCTGCAAAAGGTGTCATCGTACTACAGACATACTGAACACTTAATCTTGTGTAATAAAATAAACTGGTAAGTGAGAGAGGTTTCTGACGTAATCTTAAAGATACACTCTTGAAAATCTCAATTTCAATGACTTAACACCACTTATAAGAGGTCGCCTGCATCTTGCAATGCCAGCAGACAAATGAAATTAAGTTTCTGCTGCATTAGCGTAGCCTCACTGAGGAAAAAAAACCCTGCAGAATGATTGAAAACTTATATCTGTGTCTTGCTGTGATTTCTCCTGGGAATATTCCCACCAACATCAGTTTTTAACACTGTAAATGTATGCTCTCTCAACAGCAGGCCAAAGGATCAAGTACCACTGTTTTAATTAATTTAGCTTTATATAATTAATGAAAAGACTTAATTTAAATGAAACACTCTTTGAGATTATTACCTTAAAATGTTGTGATGTCATTTTTTAAAATTGAAAACAAGCATTACTTTTGTAAAACAGATGCTGTATTTGACTAGGTAAGATTTTGGAAACACTTTGAAAGACTAAGTTAACTGAATGCTGTTTTTGCATTAAAAATCATGTATTTGTCACGTTATTGCATTATGTCAATCGACCAACTATAGGGTGGGAGCTGAAAGGAAAAAAACTTAAAACACATGAAGGTTTTAATTTTTTTTTATTTTTCATCTGGTGTTTTAAAGGTGCAAAAACAACAATTCACCAAAGAAAACCATGAAACAAAGGTTAAAGGCCACAAAAACTTAACCTGAAAAGCAACACACATGGTAACAAATATCATATTGAAACCCTGGCACTCAATGGCAGAAACTGATTTTGTTTACCCACAAACACCTAATAGTGCATAATATCAAAGGTTTGATACTTCCTGAATGCATACATCCAAGATACATACTTCATTACTTTAATATCAAAATATATCCATTGCAAAATAATCCATATTCCTCATTTTGAAATACAGTGCATCATTTTTCATTATTATGAATTAAATCAGTTATATGGTTATTAAAATTGAGCTGTTGTCATGAAAAGCATGTGCAGCTTCTCTTTTCTCACTGTGAGAGAAAAGAGAGTTAAATATGATGAGTTGTATTTGCAAAATTATTATATTAAATATTGAGAAGTGATAGAATTTGTTACACTGGAAAAGTGGACACAAAGTCAAAACGAGCTTTAAAGCTATAGCCAGGCTACAAAACTAAAAAGCCACACACACACGCTATTTTGTTAAGTGCCACATTTCTCACAATATATTTAAATGTATCTCAGTATTGCTAACGTTACTAGAAACACCATTCCACTGAAAAATCTACCACACACTCCTCCACACATTCAGTTTAGCTCTAAAAAAAAATTTTGCAAAACCCTCAATATGCTTTTCTGGTGGTCCATTTCTATACTTAATTCAGTCTGTAAAAAAACACTTTATAATAAAGAGTAAAATGATTCTGATACCATCAAAGTATGCCCGGTGCTCAGCATGGTAACATCACAGCTGCAACATATCACAATAACTACAGTAAGTTACGTTGTGCCTCTAAAACCTTGTGACAACTTGTAGTACCATGAAGACGGAAACCAATCACTCCCATCAACACTAAAAGACAGATTAAATAATTGTCATAAATGTGCTCTAATCTCAGACCTTTTTGATAACTTGAAACATGTCAACAAGAACCTTCATTTGTAATGTTCCTTAAACTTACATGATCCTCTAAACCATATATTAACAATGTTAAAATTATTCTTTTGATCTGTTGTATGTGACTTCACGTCGGACACTATGCAGATTGATGGTACTGCACTGCTGTAGACTGGGGAATGTACTTAGTTGGACTTGCTCATTGCCCCACGTATCCGATACCCGCCCTGCTGGCAAGCCTGAGAGACTGGGCAGGTCTGAAGGGAGGCCCATAGAAGGCTGGTTTCACAGGTGAAAATGTCCTGCTCATAACTGGTGCCTGAAAATCTGGGGCTGCATGATAATGACCCTTTCTGACAGCTGCAGGATCAAGGGACACCCTGCGCTTCCATTCATCTGGAGGCTCTGGCAGATTTTTGCACTGCCCTGCAGCTTTTACATTAGAGGCAACCGATGATGTGAAGCTCTGATACAGAAAGGCCTCATCCACTGAGCCAAGGGGACTCCTGGATGCTGCCTCCCACGGAGTTGGCGCCTTGTAGACTCTTTCTTGACAGGATGTTCGCCTCTGGGTACGTGAGCATGATGACTGGGCTCGAGGTGTGTTCTCAGGCGACAGAAAGCTGGGAGGCTGCAACAAATTTGTTTGTTTGGGCAGGCTCAGAGAGCGGCTTCTTTCAAATCCCTGAGAAAAAAAAGCAAATAAAGGTTGATAGCTGAAGACTAAGCTGTGGACTTTGCTGCCACCCTCTGGCTTTAAGGAGACCTGGACAGCAGACTACCATCTTGCTATTTTTTGATTAATATAAATACTAACAAAATAATTATATTTTTTTTCATGACATAAACTTCCAATCGCATAAAGAAACACTACTAAATAAATAAAAAATAAGAAAGAGGCTCTGAAGATGAAAAACTGTCTCTATACCTACTTCTTAGGTACGTTTTAGAATTTCAGGTTTGTTGCCCACTAAAATGTTGATTTTTGTATACCCTAAGAGATTTTGAGTGATATACAGTAGGCAAAGATTAGATCTTGTCTAAATTACTTGAAATGTCATTAGAGACATTTTCTCATAGTTAATAATAAAGCTTAAAAACTTACCTGCTGTTGTTCTTAAATAGACACACAGTTACAGCTTAAACTCAAAACACATTTAAAAGATCATCAAAATCTGTAGGATTTTTTGGATTAGCCCTCTGGGTGTTTGTAGGGCAATAATAAAGTTATACTAAGCTATTCTATATACATAACTCACTGTACAAAAAAAGAATGATTCAAGTTTTTTTTTTTAACTCACTGGTGAACCAAACCTGCTACTCAAGAGGTCAATAGTGGCTATACACACCCATACAACTGTGATGACACTGAATCAGCCTAAGGAAGTGAAATCAACAGTGTGAGTTTACTATGCTTGTACAGGGTCTCAGATGTTAGAACTATGGATGAAAATGTGACTGAAATGCTCTCTGCATTGTGTTCCCATGCCCATACAAACACCTGAGAACTTAAAATAATACCTGTAACCCAATAAAACAAGTAGTTAAACTATATTTTGCTGCTGCTTTGTAGTAGTTAAACAAATTGTATTAGCGTTGTATTTTAAGTAGTACAAATACGATTTTGTCTTTTTTGTGTAGTTGATTCCTGAGACTACAAACCATTTTTGGACCATAAAGAAAAGCAACATCTCTTTAATATCTATTGATTGTATTATATTTTGTGTCTATTTCAATCACACGTGTACATGTGTAATTTGACCACATTTTTTCTTCTAAAAATAGTTTGATCTAGCTTATTTATAATTGTATTAATATCCTAGACTAAACATAATTTTTCTGAAGATCAACTTCTTCCAATTACAAGTTATTGGCAGCTTGTAAAGTTATTCTTTGAAAAGCAGCTTTGCTAACGCTGACACCTTATAAGCAGTATACTTAAAACTACAAAACAGAGTTGCGTTTGTATAATGATGTACCAGAGAAAAAGATACTTTAATGTTTTCACATGTGCCTTACTGTGTACTGCTGGGAAGAAACTAGAAAAGCGGATATCCATAATATAGACAATCAGCACTTCCTACACCATTTAGTTAAAATCTCCTGAGGGCAAAGGTCATAGTCCCAATATTTGCGTATTCAGATATAGGGGTGCACTGATAAACAAAGCACATTATTCCATGAGGGTGAATCGTGAAGTCATACTTGTGAGTGACACTGAGAACCTTCAGCAAAGCCACATTTGACCATTTTATGTGCCAATAAAGTTGTTAAACTTGGAGAACTGATCTTGCTGAAGGTACAGTAGCACTGAGGAAATTATTTGTGTGAAATGGTGAGAAAGATAAAGGAGGAAGTGAATCATAAAGAGTAATAAAACTGGTGTGCAGGAAAAATTGAAGCATGACACACAAAAGTACACAAGCAGAAGGAAAGAGACATTTAATATCATGGCTGTGCCAAATTCAAGAAGTGCAATAAACAGTGATATGTTTTAAAGACAGAGACAGAAAGACAAAGAAGACAAACATTTCCTATTTCCATTCAGCGTCTACTGTGATGACTGAATAGTTACAAATCTGCATGGTAACTTGTTCATGTTTTACATCAAGGATGAGGATACAGATTACAGAATGTGTGATGACTTCACTGATAGTTCAATAACTGGCCATAAATGACAATTGCAGAAATATATATCCACATAAAACACATTCAAAGTAATCAGGAGTAATGATCACAACTAAAATTATTGCTTTTACCTGTTGTGATTCCGTAAAAGTTTGGAATGAGACTGAAGGAATTGCAAATTGTATGCATCCAAAAAAAAAAGAAGTGCATAATCAGTTTCTCCTCGGACACACTGAATGATTAAATAATGTTTGTATATGGGATTGCAAAAGTAAGTTATTGTTACCCAAGTTTAATTTGAGTTTAAATTTGAATTCAGAAAATTCATGAATGAATAATAGTTACTGTTAAATGTATTATTTAGGGTAAACTGTGTATAGAAATGCATGCTATGCATCTTGTTACAAAAGATAACTAAAGAAAGAAAACAATCTCAAATTTGAGACCCTTGTTAGACAAGGCCCTCTTCACAGATTATTGCACGTATAACAGCACTTCCTGAGAATAATTCAAATACTTAGTCTCACATTTCCTTTTTAAAACACACATACATCACCAAGTTTAAGGAAATGATATCACATGATGCTATTTACCTTTTTTGATTTGTAGTCAATAAATATTGAGTTTAAAGCTTTCCTTGGTGTAACTTCAATTTTTCTTATGCTTTCCTAACATTGGCAGCTATGTCCTGATATCTGCATAGTGTAAAGGAGTTTTGAGTTGGCCTACATACAGACAGTGCAAAAATCCATACATTTCTCCCTGTTGAATAAGACATTTAAGTTTCTACTACTTTGCAGCTGCAGCTGTAACTGTGTTCTATTGTCTATTTTTTTTACTTCACCTACACATAACCATATGCAGTATTATTGCTAATTGATCAAAGCAACAGTTTTCCACTGTGGGCCAGCCATCACTGGCTTCTTAGCAGAAAACTTTGGCTTAGGTGCCATTTGACGTACGCCTCTAGCAATGAGAGATGCAGGAGAAAAAGCTGCAGCTATGCTGTCACCGATAGATGACTGCTGAGAGGCTGCGCTTGCAGGTCGGGCAGTTGGTGGTTGCTCGCTGGTTATGTCAAGGGCTGTGACAGTGTGCTTTTCATCCAAGTTCTCACCAATTGCAAGAGGCTCAGCTGACCTTGTGGTTTTGCGGGCAGAAGAATTTGGGGAACTTACCAATACAGGAGACTTTGCAGGGGCCTCTGCCTTGCCCTGAACTGCAAGCTCTTGGGCTTTATGGGGAGAATGAGAAGGGGCAGCTCTCTGTTTACGGCTTTTGGTAGCCTCAAATTTTGATGCTGGGGTTGGTTTAGGGCTGGGGCTCCTGGCTTCTGGGACTGCATCATACTTGAACAGTGATGAGTCCAACTGATAAGGCTGATGCTTCATAATATCTAAGGCATTGAGGTGCTTTGGGGGTGCTTTAGGTTTCTCTTTTGTCTTAGGCTTGATGGTGGGGCTCGTAGAGGGGCGTTGCTTGGCTGCTGATGGAGGGTAGAAAGGAGCAAGAATAGGGTTATAAGATATAGGGGGTGGGGCACGAACATTGGAGGAATACCTCCAATAGTTGGGGAGAGATGAGGTTGGGGAGGGGGATCTTGTTTTTTTAGCTTGGACTTTTTCAGCATCAACAACAAACTTCTCCATGCGGGACTGTCTTTTGGCAAACAACTCTGCACCTTTCCCCTTCATACCTTTACCACCACCAGCCTGATTAATTCCTCTGTCTGATTTTGATTCATGGATGTATGACATCCCTGCTTGTGGTGGACAAGAGGCAACTGATTGCGGAGCATTGTCCAACTTATTCCTCAAGGGGGAAGGTGCTTGATGTGGGCTATAAGTAGGACTGCGCGAGTGCATACTCACAGGGGATCGTGGCTGCTGTTGACTCCAGCTATTTGTGGTTGGCTGTAGATGAAGCTGAGAAGCGGAGCTGACCGGAGCCCAGGCACTGGCAGGTGTTTGAAGTGTTGCCTGAGTTTGATCTGGTGCCCAATGGTTGGCCATCTGTTGAGACTGAGCCCAGTCTTGCTGCTGCAAGTAATGTTGACTATGGGGCCCCACAGGACTGTGAGAAGGCTGTAAAACAGGACTTCTTGATGGAATATAGGGCTCGCAGGAGGGACTCTTTCTCATCCAAGGTGGGCAGTCTGGGTTGATGGTAGGTTTTGGGGCAACTGGAGGAGGATTCTTCAGTTTTACTGTTCTGGGTTGCATAAAGTTACAAGCCTCAGCACCCAGACTAAATAAGTCTTCCTCTGGCTCAATATATGACTTCCTATCCCCTTTGTTTTGAAGCTGATGACTTGATTCTTGTGGCAACTTTGCTGGCTGTTTGTTGGTTGCTCTCCGTTTTGACTCTGGTAGAATGCCAGTCTTGATTGCTGGCACAGATATTCGCTCATGTCTTGATGCTATGATGTCTCCAGTTGGAGACCAAACCCGTGGCTCAGTACTAATAGGCACAGGTACCCTAAATCTTGCTTCCTGCTTCTTTGTTGCTGGAACAATGCCCCCAGGCATGACAGAAGCAGTTCTGCCGTCTTGAAATCCTAAGAAAGGCTTTGCAGTTCTGTTTGGCACCAAGGGTCTTGACACATCGGAAAGGTGGTTCATTTGTTGAATATTTTCTTGGTAAACTACATGTTGCTTGAAATTTGCATCCATGTAGCCAGCTTGGTCAGTATGCATGTACATTTCCTTTGGGTCATAAATATTTTGTGCATCTGCGGGTTCAGGTTCAAATGATCTCTCCACTGGTAATACTTTACTCCTTACATCTTCATGCTCTGACACCATTTGATCCATCCGTTTGCGACGTTGAGCAAACATCAAAACGCCCTTCCCTTTTGTATCTGGAAGCGCCTCCATTTCACGAAGACTTCCCCAAGTCAGACTTATATTATGCTGGTGTTGTTGAACAGAATATTCCTCTTCTAACTCAGACTCACTCGTTGCCTCAAAGTTATACTCAGCTGATCTGACGTCTTCAGTTTCTTCCTCTATTTGGTCGTCACCATCAAACTGGTTTTGACCAGTCCCGTAACTCACAAGTGTATACTTCTCAACCCTCTGGCGACGTTTTTTGAACAGCAAGGCTCCTTTATTCTGAGGGTTGGGTGCGTTGGTTAGTAGAAGAGCAAGTCGCTTACATTTAGACTTGTTCTCCTTGGCTTGTCTTTCTGACTGGCTCTCGCTGTGAACGAGCCCTGAGACAAAGGAAGAGGGAAAGAGACAGAGTGAAGAGAGATAGGTTAAAAGGTGAACAGTGAACATAAATGTTTTGATTTAAATCTTTTGTTAGGCATTCAGTGGAAGTAAGAGAAGTATTAAACTATTTAATCCAAGCTCAACAGAGTTGACTTACAATGGGACCAGTATTTTCAATAGCTCCTCTTTTGGGGAGATTGTTTGATACAGTAGTTTGACATTATTTGGTCCCTTTTACAGATTAAACCAACTCTTATTATAACTTAACGCAAGCACACTAAAACAAAATTTTAAAGTTGCCCCTGCTGAAGCAAGCACACTAATAAAAGCATCATATTTACTTACAGCTAACTTTGGGGGGTCCATGGGGCAAGTAAAGCTATCGGCTCACTTTCCATTGCAGTCAGTCTTACGATTGGAAAAGGGATCAGGTAACAGGCCAGGGGGACACATGCTGGTGTCTGTCAAATGTGTTTCTGTCAGCCTCATCATATGGTCATATTTTATTCTTATCCTGCCCTGACTATTAAAGCCATGGGAATTCTCCCTGTAACTCTACCAAAAATAGACTCCATGTTACCGCATGAAAATAACCCACATACATGGAGCTTTGCACAGGTTATTTATTGGTTAAATGAGGTCTCTTTCTTTATATAAGAAAATGTCATCTAAGGTTATTATCAAAAGTTATTTGTGCCTGTTTCTGCAATTAAAGTGAACATTGAAAACACCCAGTCTATCAAAAAACATGCATAAATAACATAAAAAAACATTCAATATATGTTATACAGTGTGCTATACAAGCTCCAACTCTCTACTTGAATATAACAAGTAAGCGTGGAAGATAGATACTTACGTGTGTGCCTTGCCCTGTGCCTGTCCGGTCTGCACAGATCTGTGTCAGACTCCGAGTTCCACTTCTCTGCCTGCTCAGCAACCTCGTCTGAAATTCCAAAGAAGACAGAAGCAGGAGGTGCCTCACTGCTCCCTCCTTCCTCTGAGGATTCAACCCTCCTGTTCCCAGTCCCTGAGCCCTGCCTATTGCTGGCTCCCAGAGGCTGATCTGCACCCAGGGTCAAGGCCAGGGTCATATCAGCAGTGCGGCCAACAGAGGAGGAAGACGAGTGGGAATGTGCTCGTGATATGTGGCCAGCATATGGCTCAGAGTCAGAACACTGTTGTTGTGGAGACAGCGGTTTTGGTGAGGTTTGGATGTGGGGAGACTCTGCAATAGATTCTCTTGATTCACTGTGGTAGACATGATCTTCTTCTTGGTATGAGACATCCTCTTCGCTTCCACTCAGTTCACACCGGGACTGTGGCTCACCTGCAGATTCCCAGTCATGTGGCTGAAGGTGTTCTGGGGACTCATTGTCAGATTTTTGGGAATGAGTGATAGGGCGAGGGTCTGATCGGTACTCTGCGTCACTGGCATCATCTTCGTAGTAAGACTCTGCCAAGGACTCAGATGCATAGAGTTCCTGAGAACCATCTGAACCTGACCAAGGGGCCAAGTTATCATTGTTGTCTGGCTCCCCAGCTTCTGGTTCCATCTTGAATGCTGTATCACAATGCCCTAGGTGTCATCAGTAATACCTACATTAGGACAAAAACATACAGCTTTAGCTCAGGAGTCTATTCCATTTAAGACTGCATTAATGAATGATTGGACCCTTTTGTGCCCTTTTATTAATACTTAAAGTATGTTGGAAACAAATATCTTCTTTGTTCAGTGAAAAACACAAAATGTTATGATTAGGGAGGCTAAACAGTTCAATTGCAGGCAGAAATAATCAGATATCAGACTCAAACTCCTTTTCATATTAGAGTATTAACAGTTGTTATTAAGAGATATCAGCATTAGTCCACTTTGTAACATATCTAACTATCTTTTAATCATCAAACTTATTCCTATCCCCAATAGGGAGTGCAGCTTTGCTTTGGCAGTTGCATCAGGACAGCCATTGCTCTAAATGGAATGGTATGTAAAATCAAGGGGGAAACAGCAGTCACATCCAAGAGCATAAGCAAAACAATTGGGTGGCTGTTTTCTGAACTCCTGTTTATACAGCAAGGTTTCTCTGCTTCTCATCCATCAGAGCCACAAATGTCAGCGCAGCAATGGTTGTCAGCATTTCCATTTAAGAACGAAGTTGGAGAGACTATTTGTTTGATGCATAGTAGAAGTACTTGACCTCCTATGCCTTAACTTAAGGCCAGTGTTTGTTTTGTTCTTGAGATTGTATTCGCAAAATCAGCGATGAAAAGTAAATAAATTGAGCAAATTAACACATGGAAAATCTGTGGAAAACCATGAACCTCCAACCATTTATTCTAGCAAAAAAATACATTTCATTAATCTTTTTTGCTGCTTACAATTTTAGCGAAAATGTCAAATTCAGGATCACCATCCTTTTCAAAATGTTCATGTTGGTACACACACAAGGTTAATTTACTAATCAACTTTCCAACACAAAGCATGTTTCTGTTGTCGTATAGTGGGGGATGAACTTCTGAACGTTTGGTTGCTACAAACACAGGCCTGTCAGTTTCAAACAGTGGTACCTAACGTTCCCCAGAAGGTGGTACCAAAGTACTGTGTAGAGCAACATGAGTAGATGCCTCTCTGTTCACCCGGTTAAAAAGGACATGTTATGATTTGATTATAAAAGCTTAAAACTTGGAAGGAGGATTTATATTTGAATAGTGCTTCATAAAACACATGTCTTGCTTCATTGTAGAATGAAAAGATGATCATTTTAAAAGAAAAAGGTCAGCAGTTGTTCAGAGGTTGTGAAGTGTAGTAGTTCTTCACCTTGCATAACCATAATCACAGTCACCACACATAATTGTCATGAAAGGTTTTGGTAACAAAATAATAAAATAAATACTTTCACAGGGACTCAGCCCACCATCAGTTACTGTTTTAAAATTATCATAACACCCATAGCACTCAGAGACATCAAGTATGCTTTCATTCAAACCAGAAAATCAGTTTGTTCAACAGCACTCTGAAAGCAAATAACAGCAAACCAGGCAAACCTGCACGTATTACAAATCTAAAAAAACACAAGCACCAGACATAACAATCAAACTGTTTTGATATTGCTTGAGCTTAAAGAAAGCTCCTACAAACGGGAGGTATGAATACTGATGTACTACTAACTGTAAGATGATGAGTGGACAGTTTGGCCAAAGAGTGGCCTGCCAATTTTGTTACAAAACTTTTCAGCATACACCTACACTTAATGAGCACTTTGGAAAAGGTAAAAAAAAATGAATTCCTTTGGGATCACTGGATATCCAACTTTTGTCATAGCAACCTTAAGTGTAGTTTTCTTGACAAGTGGAGCGCAGACTGTCATAGGTATCACAATCAACCACAAAAGTTGAACAATCAATGTATATTCTTACACAATCTATACTTGTACAACCTAAGACCAGTTTAGATGAGTTCTGTCTAACCATTTATTGGTTACCAGGCTTTAAGGACACTTCATTTCACTGATAGGAAACACTGCTGTCTTCAAAGTTAACATTTATTACAGTTTTCTTTGTGTGAAAGACTAATAATAATTTAAGTTTGATCAAATGAAGTCTTAATTTTAATTTTTATTATAAACTCTATAGAAAACATAATCATGCAATAAAAGAAGAAATTAAATAAAAATAATAAAATAATTGTTCTTGTTCTATTGTGTGAGGTATGTGTTTAATGCATGAGATGACGACTGATTTACATTACAGGAAATTTAGAACAGATACTATACCTTATAGACTAAATTGGCTAAATGTCTTTGCTAGTCCTATTTGGCTTGTTCTTAGCTGAAACAATGTCCAACAAACATCAATGCACTGACTAAAAGAGTCTTCATTTTATGCAGTTAATGCACACATTCTTCATATATGGAACATGCCATAGTTAATGCTGTGCAGCATTCCTGGATTTCTGGTTGTAAGGTTGCTTAACACTTCGGTTCATTGCATAAGACGTCATGACTTTTGATTCATTTTGACTACACAAAGTTCCTGTGACACTTGCAGCTGCAGGGTTACTTAAATGGTACAGACTTTTGGACACTGTGCCCCATGCCCACGGGTCTCTTCACACTTGGTTCCACTTCCTCAACCATCATTAAGCCATACTTTGGTGCTACTAGAGTTTCTGTTTCCTTCTATGGCAGTAACTCCACTATGTTGATTCATTGCCATGGAAACAGACAGTCAGCATCACTGACAGGAGAGTGAACCTTTGGTCTGGGGGATGACCCCGCAAAGATCAGATGTTTCCATGGTACCTCATTATTACACTGTCTCTCCTTTCAAACTGTAGTGAGAAACACATAAGTTTGCAACAGACGTAGGGCCTTAAATACAACAAGGATAGTCTTAACAAAAAGTTTGTTTCATTGTTATTCCTTATAGATGTTTAAAACAATAAAAATGCTGATCAAGATTTATTAAAATTAATTTTGATTAACATGTTAATCAAAAAGCTGCAGCAGCAATCAGATACATGCTTCAAGCTGTTTTGTTAAAAGAAAAAAAAACACCAAAAACTACATTTCCCATCTTTATTACTACAATGAGGAGTCCATATATTTCATAGAAGGCAAACCAAACTAATAAAAAGCAGTAATAAAATAATAGTAGGATGGTTGAAACTAAGGTATCACAGGCATGATATAGCACACGGAAGTGACTCTCAAAATTGTGAATCAAGTAAATCATAAATCAAAAAAACATGCTTCACTTACAGTTTTTATCACTGGCGCAAACATGAAAGATAGGTTGTGCACGAAGACGTTTCCTCAGTTGATAACCAGCATTGTCGACTTCACATCCTGCTGTTTTTTGTGGACGACCATGGAAAAGTGGATGTTCATGTTCCCTTCCACTGTGCTCATCATGTATGCTACTGTATTTAAAGAGAGAGAAGAAGAGTTGATCCTGCCCCTAACCCCCCCCCCCCCTTTAGACACAGCTCAGTTAGTATTATGCAGCTGTAGCTGCAGCTTAGCAAACCTTAAAGATATTTTTAGAGTAATGTGACAGTTGTCTTGTGCTCGGTACTATTGCAAAGGTTCTGCTTTTGGATTTATTTTCCAGTTTTCATTATTTACAGAAATACAAAGACATCAAAAGTCATACAGAATGTACTCATTATTTACATTGTTTCTCAACATTAGTGTCATAATAATAATTTTCTAACTACAGTCAAGTTGTGAATAGAATATGGTTAATAAGTTCAGGGGACAATTACACATGATAAAGCTGCAGATAGATGAGGTCAGACTGATGTTCACTTTGACAGGATGCCCATACATGGAAAGAAATCTGAGCTTAAAACGAAGGTTTACAGAATTTATATGACAATGGTGGAACTACACTGCCATAGCTTCACCTTAATATACTCTTTCCTGTGATCAGATGTACAATGATAATCATTGTACTCTTTATGATTAAGGGAAGATACCTCAATTAGTGGCTGAAAACTGGGTTCATGGGATCAGTTGAATATTTTCACAGCAGTTATTGTTTGCAAGATGATGAATGACATACAGTAGAGGTGTTAAGCATCTTAAACAAATAGTAACATAAACTTTCCATATGTATAGAAATACACCAGGTGCTTTACAGGTAAGGTCAGAGTGTATTTACAATATGTGCAGAATTGGCATTGTCTTGCGGAATTATGTTAGGTCTTCCCTGAAAGAATCATTGTCAGGTTGGCAACATATGTTGCTCCAAAACCTGTATATATTGTTCAGCATTAATAGTGCCTTCCCAGATATGTGAGACAGCCATTACCAGGGGCACTCATGCATCCTCATACCATCAGGGATGATGGCTTTTCAACTGTGTGATGAAAACAAGCTGAGTGGTCCCTCTTCTCTTCAGAACGCACTCAGCGCAGGACACAGCTGCCATGATTTCCAGAAAGAATTTCAAATTTTGATTCATTAGACCACAAGACAGTTTTCCACCTGAGGGCCTGAAGATCACAGCCATCCAGTATTAGTTTTTGTCCTTGGACCTTTTGCACAGAGTTTTCTTCAGATTATCTGAACCTTTTAACAATATTATTTACCGTAGAGCATGAAATTGCCAAATTATTTGCAATGTTACACTGAGGAACATTATTCAAAATTTGTTAAAATATTTGCTAACGCAATCTCTCACAAAGTGGTTAACATCTGTCATCCATGTCTGACACAGTTTATTGCAACTTTTATTTATATATTAAACATCAACAAATATAGCACTTTTTATGGGTACACACAACACACACTTGTATTAAAATTAAATATATAAAATAGACTGTCCCAGTGAATTGACTGCAGATTAAAAATATATACCTTTATTTCATCCAGAAAAACTAATTTATTATATCATACACTGCTTTAAGAAGAACTGCTATATTACATCTAAATTAAATCATTGAACTGTTTTCCATTTTGTTCATGCTATTTTATGCTTAAATATACTATTGCTTAAATATATATTGTTGTCTGTCAAAATAAAAACGTAAGATCATCCATGGACAATATGAAACAACCATTTGCAGTGGGTAAACTTAAAAAGAGAGATCATCCAGTAGTATATTTAACAGTGGCCATTGTTTAATTTGGTTGATCTCTTTTTGATTTTAGCATGTTCTTTTGACACAGTTTCAAACAGATTAAAATCCTAGATTAGAAGCTAAAGATAACCTCCTTCTAATTTGTATCCTACGTTACGTGTGCTTCTTTGATGAAAACATGCTTATGGTGTTTCTTACAGACACACTAATTGAGGTCAATTGTGCAAAAATAAAACCCTGTTTTCTGGTTGATTGCAATGATTTACATGGTGCTGGTTAATGTGTCTTGTTTGGCCTCTAAGATAAAACCCCAGTCTGCTGTCATTTAGCCTCTTGTCAGCTCTCTGAAAAGCAAAAATGAAATTTGACAGCATACTTTCAGAAATTAATGGATTTGGAAAATTCCAAATAAAGCTAGTTTTGATTCAGTTATTCTCTCGAATTACTTTGCCATGCCACTTTCTGCTGAATAATTTCATGGCAGCTGTTCCCTCTCATCATTGCAACATCTCTGCTCTGGATGATGGAGGCCTGTTTGGGAATCTAACTCTGGAGCAGAAACTGACCGTCGGTATTCCAGTAGAAAACGATGGGACGCCGCAGTCCTGTGTGATGTATTCAAAGCCGCAATATCAACATCTGTCAGGCTGCAACAACAGTGAGGATATGCATACTGTCCAGTGTCAGAACGGATTGGTGTATGACAACAGCATATTTAAAACTACTTTAGCAACAGAGGTAAGTGTCTTCATTGAATATTACAATGTTATTTTGGGATACATTTCACTGAGAAATTAAAGACATCTGTGATTTTTCAAAGGGTACCATCCATTTCTTGTAATCAAACATTTAGAATTATTTCAGAGTTTTGATGTTAAATATAAAATATCAAGAAAGAAATGTTTGTTAACAGCCAAATTTCAACCTCCGAGAGTTCAATGATCTATTATTGGGTTCTTTGCAGTGGGATCTAGTTTGTAGCAGAAAGGGGATGAACAAGGCAACAGCCACTATTTTCTTCATCGGTGTCATGGTTGGAGCCCCAGTGTTTGGGTTTCTCAGTGACAGGTAAGATTGTTGATGAAAAAATATCCACCCATTTTAAATGTCACACCCTCTTCAAGAAATTGTCAGAGAAGATTAAAAGGTGATTTTAAACAAAGTTTATTTCACTCACACTCATTGAGACAGCAACACAGCTACTTTTGTACTTTTCTTTTTTTATATTCCAGGGAGAGTTGTTACAATAAAATGTACTTAATTAAAACCTAACCACAAAAGGAAGATTTTACAAAATACAAATATTTGAAAAGAGCAGCCATAGACTAATATCAAATTACAAGCTGAGTATGTAAAACACAGTTATATTATGTGTAAGTTTTCATTTATCTCACATAGATGACTTATTGCTGCTGTTTTACTGCAGGTTTCTGGTAACAATATAAATAGTTATAAACACCAAAAAGACACAATTTTGTGAATCATATAAAAGGGTTTCTTGAATATACCATCTGGATCATCATTATTAAAAGTGCCCTCATATAGCCCTTATTGTTATATGGCTCTTTAGAAATATAGAAAAGATTTAAATCGTTTAGGGCACAATTGATTTAATCATTTATCTTTTGATGTCTAGGTTTGGGCGACGGCCGCTGCTGTTAGTATCCTATTTATCATCCATGATATTCGCTATCCTTAGTGCATTCTCCACATCATATGTGATGTTTGTCATCATGAGATTTTTCACAGGGATGTCACTTGCTGGAATAAGTATCATTTCTATTGTTTTGAGTAAGTATTACTTAAATAAAGCTGACCACTAAGATGAAGAAAAAAAGAGTGCTATTAGTTTCTGTTTACATTGAATTTGAAAAAATATGTGTTAATATTTTTCTAGATGTTGAGTGGTTTGATGTTAAACACAGGACCTTTTCTGGGATAATCATAAGCCTGGATTGGACACTTGGAAACTGGATTCTGACTGGAATAGCATACTGTGTGAATGAGTGGAGGATGCTCATACTGGCAGTCACCTCACCCCTGATAGTGTCCATCATTGCCTGGAGGTTATAAAGCCTTATAGTTTACAGTAATTGGCATCAGAAGTGAGTGAATTCTAAACCCTGTGTTTCTGGCTTCAGGTGGCTTCCAGAATCTGCAAGGTGGCTTTTGGCCAACGGGAAGGCAGAAGCTGCTCATGAATACATAATGCAATGTGCTGAAATGAACAACAGATCCAAGAGTATGGCCTCGGTCACACCAAGGGTATATTTCAGTATTGTGTGAACTGATATTAAACAGTTATACATGGAAAGAACTACAGTCTTGCAGAGAGGCGCTATACATTAACATTCTGTGTTTTCTTTTATCTTGCTTTCTCACAGGCATTACTGGAATCTGCACAAACTGAAACTGTAGATAAGAATTACACTTTTGTAGATCTTTTCAAGACCCGAAACATAAGGAAGATCTCTATTTATTCAGGGATTGTGTGGTAAGTGTAGGTGTCATGAGATTAATTCAAGGCATGGTTCAGTATTTTAGGAAACAGACCTATATGTTCTCTTTCAGAAACTTACATGAGATTTATTCCAATCTCAAGTCTTCTAACCAAGCATTGAGCTCATCCTAAAAGGCAATGATCCAACAATTCAGCTCACTATCAGTTCTTAAAAGTTACAGTAGTTTTGCCAGTGAGACACAACATGTCAATTAGTAAGCCTCAGAGGTGGCGAAAGTTGAATGTTGAACTTGAGGCAGATTCAGGCGGTTCCAGTGTTGGTACAAAGCTGAGCTAATTATTGCCTTGTTTCAGCTCTAGTTAAATTGATTACATTTGTTATGTAACTTTCAGCAAGCCATTTATTAAGTTCTTACCTAAAGTGTTTTAATTGTTATATATTTTAATTTATTATACAATGTGGTCTTTGAATGAAAGATGACTGATGCCTGCAAAAAAATTATAATCATACTTTAACATCATTGTGGCTTATACAGCTTGTAATTGGGATTTCTTCTATAGGTTTTAAGTCAAAGCCTCACACTTGTTGCTCTTATTTTTAAAGCATCAGGATAATTCTAAAAGTATCAATGCGTTGTTCCTTTTACTAGGTATGGAGTGGCATTTACATATTATGGAATAAGTCTGAATATCACTGGGTTTGGACTGAACCCATACCTCACACAATTTATATTTGCATCCATTGAAATGCCAATGAAGATTGGTCTGTATTTCTTCCTGGAAATTCTTGGCAGAAAGCCTGGGCAGGTGTCAGCCCTGCTGCTGACTGGTCTCTGTCTCTTTATCAACATGTTTGTCCCTAAAGGTTAGTTTTTCTTTTTATGAATCTAGTGATTTTGGTATGAAAGCGTTTACTTTTGTTCACACGTACCTTAGAAATCTCTTGATGAAACATTCAAAAATCCTCAGGTCAATGGGTTGTTCGTACTGTTGTGGGAGTTATTGGAAAAGCCATGTCAGAAGCCACATTTACCATTGTCTTCCTCTACACAACTGAACTCTTTCCTACAGTTGTAAGGTTAGTCTACAACAAACTCATAATGTGATGCAATTTCAACCAAACACTGATCCTCTGTACTTTTGTGGCCATATGTTCTTAAGATTTACATTAACCTCAGCATTTGAACTCCACAGACAGAATGCTTTAGGCTACACATCATTCTTGGCACGGCTGGGTGTCTCCATTTCCCCGCTCATCATGCTTTTAGAGGATGTGTGGTATCTCTTTCCTGCAGCCATTTACAGTACAGTCGCAGTGGGCTCTGGTCTAGTGGCTTCACTCCTTCCTGAAACATTAAATGCCCAGCTTCCACAATATATCGAGGATATAGACAAACCAAGGTAAAAAGCAAGATTAATAAGAGTAACTTAATCTTAAAGTCAACGATTTGCCTTGTCGGTCACCTTCACTGCTAAAGAATAATCCAGTCAACCCTGCAAAGGATTGTGGTTTACTCTACACTGTAGATTTTACTGAACATCTTCCTCAATAATTAACATGTTTATCCATATGCTTGTGGTAAAAATAACAAGAAGTTTGAAATTCCTTTTGTAAACACAGTTATCCTTGTACGATGAAATGATTAACCAATATGTAATCTTTATTTCAGGGTGCAATCAACAGAGAAGAAAGAGGTTAATTAAAATCACATTTTGCGGCCATGACAGCAATGTGGTGTTTCATTTTTACAGCTTAATGTTTTTTTCAATTGAAAATGAGTTATAAATGTAATCATTGTTTAAGAAGAAGACAGAAGAAGACAGAGAGCAGTGTAAATTGACGTGCAGTTGGCAATAAAGTGGTACCAAATGATACTTAAGTCTTATTCTGATTGTATTGTAATGGCAGATGTACTGTTCTGCAAGATCAATTACTTGTAGAACGGTAGTACTTGATTTACGGATGATCAGATACAGTGATGACCAGTGTAAGTCTATGAACAGTTATTGGTTTGACAAAATGAGCAAGGGTAATATGTGACAAAAATTGTGATTGCTAATGGCCAATAACCTTTAACACTACGTGATTTGGCAAAAACACTATAAATGTGAAAAGATGGATAAGAAAGGAAGGCTAAAAAAAGGTCTCCATTGAAGCAACTCAATTTCCACCTTCATTGTTGTAAAGGATATAGACTGTATATAAATATACTGTTTAGAGCTAAATGGTTAAATTAGTGTGCTAACATGCTCTTGCTGACAATGAAAACATGTAAAAGTTTGACAGGTATAGCAAAATCTTTATGAAGCATTTTAGCGTGCCAACATTGACTTATAAGCATTGGATACAAAGCTCTGCTGGGGCAGATGGTGTTGTCACTACTCTTGAAGGTTGTTTGTCACACTCATTAACTATAGAGTTGATTATGTGCCTGCATTTGTCAACAGAGCTGTCAATCAATCATCTCTTAAAATTAAATTCAGTATTCAAACTAATTAAGACTAGATTTGTCAGAAAAATGAACACTTGTTGAGAAACAATTATTTCATATGTATTTTAATTTTAAAGTGTGTCGCACATTCAATCTATTAACATAAGGCAGGTGGGTTTTATGACCAATATTGCAGCCATATTGAGCTCTAAATATTTTAGCTTCACAGTTCATAGAAAAACTTTGACCTGCCGGTTATCAGAATACACTGTATGTTGTGTAGCTACTACAAATTTGAAGGTTTTCTGTGGTCAGTGTCATCTGACAAACAGTATAATAATAATAATAATAATAATAATAATAAGAAGAAGAAGAAGAAGAAGAAGAAGAAGAAGAAGAAGAAGAAGAAGAAGAAGAAGAAGAAGAAGAAGAAGAAGAACAAGAAAATGTATTTAAAAGTGCCTTTCTAAACACTCAAGGTCACTTTACATAAAGATTAAAACACAATAATGAGAAAATAAAGTCAGGAAGAAAGGGGCTGGCTTTATAACCTCTCTTTACAGCTAAACTGCAGTTTTTACTTTCAGACATGTGATATATGTGAATCCTGTGAGACAAGGGTAATATTTAATCATTTTGAAGTAAGACCCGTAGATCAGTACTTTTATTTCCTATACTTTAGATATCCCACTCTTGGTGTATTATTCGGTTTTATTTTGGTAGTACACATTAACCTGCAATGCCCTTGCCTTTTCTGGACCTGTCATATTTCTAAGCTTCAATGCCCAACTTTATTCTTCCTGTCCAAAGTGATCAATAATCTGCAAAATGAGTGAATGAACTATGAGCCATGTTGGGTAAGCTGCAGCCATAGATAAACAACCATGGATATTTTTTCTACTGTAAACACTGACAGAGGAACATGCATCAATAAAAATGGTGATATATTTCAACAATGACTGCAAGATCATAATCAAACTTACTGTTTAACAGCACATTTATGGTATGTTGTATGGTCATAAACTAGCACCAGCTTGCTGTTTTATATTTTCCCAAGAAACTTAAAGGAAAAAAAATCCAATATTCACTCCTCTGAATCTAGGAAAAATCTTTATTTGCAGCTAGTGAATTTTCAGAGTTGGACTAATTGTGAAAACACTGGTTTATGTATTATGATGTTGTGTCACTCTAATTTATTGTATGCTATAAGGGCCGTTACATGCTACCCATGAGCAAATAAATACATTGATTTAATTTATGTAAATTAAAATGAGCTCCAGCTTTATCAGCTGCAACAATATACATTGCTACATTTAATTGGAAGTAATCCATCAAATATTAAAAAATCCTCTTGAGAAAGTAAATGAAAAAAAAGTGGTTCTTGAGATATTCAAGGCCTGACTAAATTGTTGGGAGAATTGCATGATGTATTTTCTTTTTTTCTGTTTGAAAGGATTATAATGAATATTCCTCCACAGCACACTTTCAACCTTTAGGTAAATGTCCCCTCCACTGTATTCAGTAAATATTAATTTGCCTTGCTGGGTGACAACACTTCTTTACACATTCACACATTCTCTTAGCTGACCCTTGACCATCAGCAGTCAAAAGTGTGCAAAAGGCTTGTGAGTCCCCAGTCACACATAAATACAGTGTTCTTAGAGTTGCATGTTGTTTTCCTCTAAACTTCACTCTTAATTGGCAGTGTTGCATCATCAATTAACAAGATGAAGTTTGAGAATATGCTTGCAGAGGTGGATGGCTTTGGGAAATTCCAACTAAGAACGGTGCTCTTGATGGTGATTCCTCGTATTACTTTGCCTCTTCACTTTTTACTCAATAATTTCATTGCTGCGATTCCTTCTCACCACTGCGACATCAGCTCTCTGGATGATGGAGGCATTTTCAAGAATTTATCCCAGGCGGACAGGCTTGTTGTGAGTATTCCTCTGCAGGACCATGGGACTCCAAGCTCCTGTCAGATGTTTGCAGAGCCTCAATATCATCTGCTGCTCAACTCCTCCAACATCACTGAGCTACCCACAGTTCCGTGCCAGAATGGATGGGCGTATGACAACTCCACCTTCAAGTCTACTCTGGCCTCAGATGTGAGCTTTATTAGTTTTCATACAACCAATACAATCTATAATTAGCCACTTTGTTCTTGACTTATCTATGTAATGTCTGTGTTTTCTACAGTGGGATCTGGTTTGTGATAATAAAAGAGCGAACAGAGCCACAGCCACCATTTTCTTCATTGGGGTCATGCTTGGAGCAGCAGTGTTTGGATATCTCAGTGACAGGTTTTCAAGTATTCACTCAGAATCATGATGAGGCTTAATTGCTCAATAGGTTTACATGTACAAGGATGGATCTTAATGTTTTTTGTTTGATAACAGCCAACAGAGAATAAAAGTATACTGCAGTACTCCAGAGAAACTGCAGAGAAGAATGTGAATAAAATCAGATAGACAGTATGAATATAGATAAATACAACAATCATGCAAAATGTAAATATTTGGTGTGCAGAAAGACCTGTATAGTTTTTATATTAATGTGCAAGATATTGTCTCAGGACTTTGCAGAAAACTATTGCATGAAATGCCGGGACAGAAAATCTCAAATCAGACACATTTCACATCTGAGTTGCTACATTTCTCTTCTTTAAGTTATTATTTTTAACTTAAGAGAAAATTATATTGTTAAAATATTGTTTTAAAACAGTACCATAATGATTGAACATCTTTTATTGGTTTGATGTGCTTAAACTGTCACTGCTGTGTTGTCCCACCTCCATATTTCATTAACCATGCCTGTATGGAATTACGAATAGAGGACAAAAGAAGCCCTGCTTGTTATCAAATCACTTCTGAAATTCTTTAGAAAATGTAAGTCATGCACTCAGGGAAAGATGATGATTTCTCATATATGCACAATGTATTAATGTGTCAAATGAAACCACAAATTAGTACTTCTTTGACAATAGACAAAAGTTGATTCTCAACTATCTGATCAGTGTTGAGTAACATACTGCAAAGTGCTACAAAAAAAAAAAAACCTTGAAACTACCTAGATCTGTTTCAAATCTTCGCCCAAACAATTACAGTAACATTTACCCAAAGTTAAAATCGAATGCAATGTTCTCACACATTCCTTGTAAAATATATTACCCAAACAATATATCAAATGAAGTGTGTACATGCTGTATTCTTGAGATTCACCTTTAAAAATGTTCTCCTACAGGTTTGGCAGAAAAACAATGCTCCTTGTGTCCTACATTGCAACAATCATCTTTGGATTCGCCAGTGCTTTGTCTTATAATTTTGCCATGTTTGCTGTCATGAGGTTCTGCACTGGAGTAGGAATATCTGGAATAAGTATAATTACCATAGTCCTATGTGAGTTATTTATTTTGATGTTTGACTTTTTCTGGTTAATGATTTGAAAGTAATAATTGCACTTGATTTGTTAACAACTGAAGTGTAATAAGCATGTGCACATTATGCCTGTTTTAGTTGATCTGAAAAATTAGCAGTTTTTTAGGCATTGAATGGGTGGACATCAAGCATCGCACTGCAGTGGGTGTTTTAATGAGCCTGGACTGGAGTTGTGGTACCGGAGTGTTGCCTGTTATCGCTTATTTTGTGAGAGACTGGAGATACCTGACCGCCGCAGCAACCAGTCCGCTGTTTCTGGCAATTGCCACCTGGTGGTAAGACAAAGATAATAGTTGAGATTTGATCGCTTGTACTTGAGCAGTGTGACTTTTTGAGGCCGAGATGAAAAATCCAGCGTTGATATATATATCTGTGTCACAGGTGGCTCCCTGAATCTGCTCGATGGCTGATAAGTAACGGAAAGGTCCAAAGAGCTCATTTTTACCTGAGCAAGTGTGCACAAATGAATGGCAGAGAGCAGTTCATGGCTGATCTAAAGCCTGAGGTACCACATTTAATTTTATCTTACCAGGCCGTTCTTACTCACTGGTCATACTCTACTCATACCAGTTTCTTATACAGGGCCTTTATGTTACAATATTATAATGTCATTTAGCAGACGCTTTTATCCAAAGCGATAAGCGATTTATAAAGCGATTTATAATGACAAGACCCCCTGAATGTATTTATTATTTGGATTCTAAACTTCACCAGCATAATTTAACATACAGATATATTATCATTTTAAGAATTCTTTGTTCTGATCGTTTCTGGTCTGAGATTAATACTTCTCACCAATTTGCTTTCTGTTTCCCAGGTTCTATCCAAAGTAATACTTGTAGAAAATGACAAAAGGAGATACTCCTATTTGGACCTCTTCAGGACCCCCAGGCTGAGGAGAATAGCTATTCTTACTGGCATTGTGTGGTATTTACATTTTGGTTTTTGCCTTAAAAAAGAGTTTAGTCAGAAGCCCAATCCCCAAAAAGTTTGTAAAGCTGTGTAAAATGTTGATAAAAAAAAAAGGAATTTGATGGTTTGCAAGTAAGTCTGTATTGTATATTTAGTTTAAAATGTACAAAAGGAACAAGGACAAATGTATATGGCTGTGATCCTTGGGCCTTCAGATGGCACTGCAGTAAAACCCAGACATGACTCTGTAGTGGAAATCACTGCATGGGCTGAAAACCACTTCCAAAGACCTTTGTCTGTGAGCCCAGTGTGTGGTTGTATCCACAGATGCAGGTTAAAACTATACCAAAGAGGAAACCCAGTAAACATGATCCAAAAACACTGCCAACTTCCCTAGCCTATTTAAGATGGACTCAGGTAAAGTAGAAAATTGTCCTGGGATCTGATTATTTCAAATTTAACATTGTCTTTGGAAATCATGGACAATGCGTCCTCTGCATCAGGGAAGGCACCACTAATGCTGAATAATAAACTCAGGTTATGGAGCAAGATATTCTGCCATCCAGATACTGGTTCTTTCAGGGAAGACCTTACATATTTCAGAAAGACAATGCCAAACCACCTTCTGCACGTATTACAACAGTATGGCTGCATTGTAGTTGTCATCCATTGTAAATATTTGGTGGATCATGAAACAAAAATATGACGAGAGACCCTAAATACTGAAGCAGCTGAAATCCCTTATCAGATAAGAATGGGACAACATTAGGACATTTACAGAGTGTTGTTAAAAGAAAAGGTAGTGCAACACAATTGTCAACGTGCCCCTGTCCAAACTTTATTTCAACATATCAACATTTGATATGTTATCTTTGCACTCAAAATAATGATAGGGCTAAAAATAGGGTATGAATAATTTGGGAACCATCAAATTCTGTTTCTATTAATATTTACACATTATACCAACAAGGTGATCTGTACAACCCACTACCCCAGTACTTAACCTGAGAGCATCAAAAGAATCAATTAAAGAAACTAACTAAAGAGTTATTATTATTTTCATTCATACCTTTTGAAGAGGTTCTATTCAAAGTTAACTTTGAACGATTTTGCAAAATGTCATTGAATGTTCAGATTTTAAACTGTGATGAGTCATAGCGAAATAAAAGATCAATGATTTAAGTGGTCCATCAAACATAAAAAAAACTAACCAAGTTGAATTTTAGCAAGCTAAAACATAAAATCCTGCTTTAGTCGTGTATATTTATTAATCTTGTGATGGAATATTGCATGGACAGGGGTAATTTGTTTTCATAGGAAGTGTATCTATGATATTTAATCTTTTTTAAAGTTATTCTATACTTCTAATTTAGAAAGATCTTTAACATATGGCTTGTAGTGGAGTATAATGTAGAGTTGTTGCTACTTTTCATTAAGTAAAGGGTCTAAATTATGCCTCCAACACTGCAGTACATCCTTTTAAGTTCCCTATCACCGTGGATTGTGGATTACTTTTAGATGAAGTGTAACTTGTGATTCAGAAGAGCAGTTTAACTTTAAACCATTGCAAGTTCAGGTCAACAATATGTGCCAGTCAATTGGCAACAAGCATTTTTGGACAATGTGTAACTTTTGTAACATTTTCTCTCTCTTTCATAGGTTTGCAGTGACCTGTACATATTATGGAATCAGTTTGAATATAACTGGATTTGATGTAGATATTTACCTCACTCAGTTCATCTATGGCGCTTCTGAAGTTCCAGCAAAATTGTTTATATTTTACGCCTTAAATAAAATTGGCCGAAGGTTGAGTCAAACTGGAACACTCGTTATGACTGGACTGTGTATCCTCTGCAACATGTTCGTCCCTCCAGGTGATCAAGTCCTATGTTCTTTCCTACACTTGCATTGTATATACTCAGACATCAAAGGTTGTGAAAAGTCAGATTTTACAGAGTCTTTTGATATCATAAAAGGTGAGATAAAAATGTTATTCGCAATCTCCTTTCTTTTAACAGATAAGGGGACGGTCAGGACAGCTGTGGGCGCTCTGGGAAAGATGTTTGCAGAGGCAGCTTTTACAACTGTATTTTTGTACACTACAGAGCTTTACCCCACTGTAATGAGGTCAGTTAAGTATTTTATGCAAAACTTATATTTTGCAAATGCATATACAATATTTGAAACTTCCTGCAAGATGCAAATTGTGGTTGTACCCCGTATGCTGCATAAATCTTGTGTATGTTTGGCCACATAGGCAAAATGGACTGGGTTACTGCTCCTTCATAGCTCGTTTTGGCGTGTCGGTGTCCCCTCTCATCTTGGTTCTTGAAGAAGTGTGGCGTCATTTACCAAGTACCATTTTCACCCTAGTGGCGTTTGTTGGTGGGTTGTCAGCCTTTTGTCTTCCTGAGACAACCAATGTTCGTTTACCAGAGACTATTGAGGATGTGGAACAGACAAGGTATTAAGACTCTAATTTGGGTTGATTCCAAAAATGTGAATGTGAGTTAAATTTAATGATAAAAAATGTGTTTTGTGTTTCAGGAGAAGATCAATTTCACCATCTGAAGAAAACCCCCCACTGTATAAAGACTGATCTATTGAGTTGCAGAGAATGTCAGTGGTGGTTATCTGTTACAATGCATAAACTTTAAAATAAGAGAGCAAGTTTTGCTGTTTGAGCTCACACAAAAATGGCAAGAAGAATTTAAAAATCATGAAAAAAAGTCTGTACATGTGCAACCTAATTTCCACCATCATTGCTGTGCTATCAAAATCTTTCCTGTATGATCAAAAACAAAACAAAGGTTTAAAGTAAGGCCTAGCAGCTCTATGAGGCTGTATAGTATATAGACAGTGATGGTTAGAGCTAAGTGGTAACATTAGCATGCTGACAATGTTGTTTTGCACATGAAGCTTTGATTTAGATGAATAAATACACTTCATATACATTTTATATTCATGGTTTGTTGTGTACTTTGTATTCAGCTTAAATATGCCGATGTTTTTGGGATTCATGATGTAACTTTTTTAAATTTGGGAGACACCAAAATGTTTTATCTAACTGAAAAAATATTGGAATCCCTACTTTAATAGCAATCCATTGAATTCTTATGGAGACATTTTGGCAAAGTATAATATGTATCCTCAGGAGAAAGTGAATAAACAAAATTTCCTGTATATCAATAACATGCTTGCTAAGATATTTCAGTCTGGACTAAATGGATTGGTTTGAAGGGATTTGAAGGGATTTTCCTCTAACAGCACACTTTAAGCCTTTGGACGATACCCCCACCTCAGTATTCACTAAATATTAATTTCCCTTGTTGGGTAAAAAAAACATTTCTTTACACATTTACATGTTCTTTAGCTGACCCTTGACCAACAGTATTTAAATAGTTTCCAAAGGCTTGTGATTCCTTTTCAAACATATGTTCTGCGTTCTTGGAGTTGTACGTCTTAGCTTCACCTCTTATGGAAAGTGTTGCATCATTAATTAACAAGATGAAGTTTGAGAATATGCTTGTAGAGGTAAACGGCTTTGGGAAATTCCAACTAAGGCTAATCCTCTTGGTGGTGATTCCTCGTCTTACTTTGCCTTTTCACTTTTTACTCAATAATTTCATTGCTGCGATTCCTTCTCACCACTGCGACATCAGCTCTCTGGATGATGGAGGCATTTTCAAGAATTTATCCCAGGCGGACAGGCTTGTTGTGAGTATTCCTCTTCAGAAAGATGGGACTCCAAGCTCCTGTCAGATGTTTGCAGAGCCTCAATATCATCTGCTGCTCAACTCCTCCAACATCTCTGAGCTACCGACAGTGCCGTGCCAGAATGGATGGGTGTACGACAACTCCACCTTCAAGTCTACTGTTACCTCAGATGTGAGATTAATTTCTTTCCAATTAGGAAGCATTACAGGAGTATTAATACCAAGTAAGCTACTTTATTCTTTACTCTTTTGTGTTTTTTTTAATACAGTGGGATCTGGTTTGTGAAAAAAGAGGAGTGAACAGAGCCACAGCCACTATCTACTTCATGGGGGTCATGGTTGGAGCAGCAGTATTTGGATTCCTCAGTGACAGGTGTTCAAGTATTCAATCAGATTAAATCAGCATCAGGATTTATTGCAGGTTTACACGTATGATAATTGTTGTCTGAGTTGACCACAAATAAAGAAATGGAAACAAAGTGAATAGTATTACGTTTACTGCAAAGAAAAATTAATGCTGATTTGCTAAACTTTTGGTTTGATGAAAACCAAATGAAGTGTTTTCACATCTTTCTGAAATCAAATAACACACAGTATGATTTCTTAAAATTCTAACAGTTTTTTCTCTCACAGGTTTGGCAGAAAAACAATGCTCCTTGTGTCCTACATTGCAACCATCATCTTTGGATATGCCAGTATTTTTTCATATAATTTTGCCATGTTTGCTGTCATGAGGTTCTGCACTGGAGTAGGAATTTGCGGAATAAGTTTAATCACAATTGTCCTGTGTGAGTTCACTGTCATGGTTTGTCTGTATTTTAAAAGAAAAAAAAGTAGCATATTATGCATGTTGTGATAGACCTGAAAGAAAATTTTTACTCTTTTCAGCCATTGAATGGGTGGACATCAAGCATCGCACCGCAGTGGGTATTTTATTGAGCATCGACTGGAGTTTTGGTACTTCTGCTCTGTCTGCTATCGCTTATTTAGTGAGGGACTGGAGGTACCTGACTGCCATAGCAACCAGTCCGCTGTTTCTGGCAATTGCCACCTGGTGGTAAGATTTTAAAAGAGTTGAGATTTGATGGCTTTCACTTGTGACTTTTTGAGACAGAGATGAAAATCATGAGTTGACATGTGACATCTTTGTCACAGGTGGCTCCCTGAATCTGCTCGATGGCTGATAAGCAATGGAAAGGTCCAAAGAGCTCATTTTTACCTGAACAAGTGTGCACAAATGAATGGCAGAGAGCAGTTCATGGCTGATCTAAAGCCTGAGGTACCAAAGTGTTATGTTTACTAATCAGGCCGCTCTCATTCATTGGTCATACTTTACTTATACCAGCAATAATAAATGCACTGTTATCTGCATACAAACCAAGTTTTCCCTCCTTGGCTTTTCATCATGTCAAGACCCTCTAGTGTATGCATTAGACTCTAAAGGGGGTGTTGTGGTAACTTTAGCCCACATTATAATTTGGTTTCTGAACTAAAAAAAAGTTCAAAAGGTGGTAAAAAACAACAACAAGGCACTCCACTGGAAAAAAGGTAAAGGGCCTTCATTAAACTGGCTATTTCCTAATGCTAAAACCTGATCATGTTAACAGGTCATGAGAAAAAGCTGAGTGACAACCATAGCAGCACCACAGGCTTCTTCAGGGTGTAGTCCTCAGCACACCATCAGCCATTTTAAATACATTGGGTAATTCTTAAGCTGAGTAGGAGGCAATTGGGCTCCAGGCATGGTCACTAAATGACTTTTCAACATATACAACTATAAGGAAAGAAAATAAGAACACACAAAGGAACATACAATCAAGTGGCGCACATGCTGAGAAAATCAAAATACATAAAACAGAAGGTCAAAGAAACAGAGCACAGAAAACCATAACACCTAAAATACCTCACCCACCAGAATAACTACAGAAAAGGTCTACAGTCAGTTTATTCATTCATACCTGGGTGTACTGCAGCCCTCGTGTGATATAAAAGAAGCTTTCCCTCTGTTTTATTCATTGTTAACATCAACAAAAATAATATGCTGTAGCTGTAATAAGACCCATGTTTCACCCTGCCTTCTTACCACCTAAACCTGTACCCTTTGGAGCCCTTCAGTGTCTGCTTTGGACAGTCATTTTATGATGCACAAAAAGTGACTGTGGAAATTTTAATTTCATCTTTTTTTTGCCAAAACTTACCATGAAGGACAGTTTCATGTTAACCACATGCTAGATAGGAGGAAAACAGATGGAGTCATACCTGCTATAATTATTTAATTATCCTTTCTGTTCCCCAGGTTCTGTCCGAAATCATTCTTTTAGAAAATGACAAAAGAAAATATTCTTATTTGGACCTCTTCAGGACCCCTAGGATGAGGAGAGTGGCTCTACTTACAAGCACTGTGTGGTATTTACGTTTTGGTTTTTGTGCATTTTCCCTGTAAAAAGCTGTGTGACAATTGTTTAATATTGGAAATAAAATAAAATCTGCAAAGTCAAAAGCCAGGTAATCAACCAACGCTTGCTTTACAAACAAAAATGTAATTTTAGAGCAGAGGAATTTTGTAACACTGCAATAAATCCATCCTTGGGTCCATTTTGCATTGCATAGTGTGTAGTATTCAGCAGCATTTAGCTTAACGGACTTAGAAGAAATGGAATATAACATTGTAGTTATGTTTAAATTACTGTATAATCACGTATGATAAGCTGGGGATTTTTTGTTAACGCAGACTGAGCCTATGTATCTACATTAGAGCAGGTCCCATTCCACAGGGACCTGCCATCTTGCACTGCCATGTCCTATCTGGCTGCTGTGCACGAAAGAAAATTGTATTGATAGACGTTTTTAATGGTGAAAACTTGACAATCGGAGGATCATACTTATAATGCATTGGCCACTGATGTTTGACCAATGGGAGGGATTCACAACAGAGCATTGCAATACAAAATCTGACTGCTAGATATCACTAAATATTCCTATTTCTGTACCTTTAAGATAACCTTAAGACACCTACCAGCCAATAAGTTCAAATACTTTTTGATGCTAGTTCTTAAATATTTTCTCTCTCTCTCATAGGTTTGGAGTGGCCTGTACATATTATGGAATCAGCTTAAATGTCACAGGATTTGGATTAGACATTTACCTCACACAGTTAATCTTTGGCCTTTCTGAAGTTCCAGCTAAATTGTTCATCTTTTTCACCTTGGACATAATTGGCCGACGGCTGAATCAGGCTGGAACACTCATAATGGCTGGACTGTGTATCCTCTGCAACATGTTTATACCTTTAGGTGATCCATGTCTGTCCTTCTTTGCGCTTGCATTTGGCAAACAATTTCAATTTTGATTAGATAAATATTGCCCCACAACTCCACTTTAAAGCACCTAGTGCTGGCATGTAATCAGTGATAGATAGTTTGATCGAAATCTGTCTCCGATTGGCCTAGAGCCAGAGATAGGCTCTTGACTCAGAGAACCAAGGTTCCAGTGTACCCATGTGTTCTCTATCGTCTCTAGACTATCTCTCCAATCCGTCACAGGGTAACTGTCAGACACACAAAGAGACAATGCAGCCCAAAAGCCATATAGCCACTCGCAACAAACAAACTATTTACAATACCAAACTGTTAAGGTCCCGCAAGACTCAAAGGCCACACTTGAAAGCTGAAGGTCTGCTCCGGTCAGACTGCCTGACCTAGCACCAACTAAATAAAGCAGAGAGTGGTGCCACAAGACACAAGGGCCAAAATCTTTGAAATTTGCTTCTGCTAGATAGTTGTCAAGTGGAAAATGACAAACACTCAACTTAATAGTGCGGACAATCTGAAGGCCACTCTCAAAGCAACCTGGGCTTCAGAGTCCTGAGGAAATGCTACATTCAAATTCATGCTAATTTTCCATGACTACCAACCCTAGCTTTAATTAATTAAATTATTCTAAATAATGAGCTTTTCCATGATATTCTATTATTTAGATGCACCTGTACACTAAAAATAGTATTCACATAATCAAAATAGCTTAAACATAATAGCAAATATTGGTAAGTAATGACACATGAAGGCATTGGTTGGCAAATGGGATCATTACCACTGCTGCGTATGCTCAGGTCAATAACTGGTGGGCTCAAGATAATTAACTTTTCAACTCAAAATACAAATCCCATAAGGTTATTTGGGACTTAAGTGGCTTTGTAATGAAAAGATAACAAGGTTTCCATTTTTGCACTTTTTCTTTTTCAGATATAGGGTCGATGAGAACAGCTGTGGCTGCTTTGGGCAAGATGTTTGCTGAGGCAGCTTTTACAACTCTATATCTGTACACAACAGAGCTTTTTCCCACTGTAATGAGGTCAATAGACCATTTTACATACACATATTAATGTCATACACTTACAATCATTTCAGAGAAGCAAGTTTACTTAGTTGCAGTTGTATCCTGAAACTGATCGTCCCTGGTGGAATAATCTTGTGTATTTTCTCTCACACAGGCAAAATGGACTGGGTTACTGCTCCTTAATAAGTCGTTTAGGGGTGTCTGCAGCCCCTCTCCTCATTGCTCTTGACCAAGTGTGGTACCATTTACCGAGCACTATTTTTGGCCTGGTGGCTTTTGTTTGTGGGCTGGCAACTTTTTGTCTCTCTGAGACAAAAAATGTTCGTCTACCAGAGACTATTGAGGATGTGGAACAGAAGAGGTATTGGGAATTGAACTTGGATTGCATTCATACATTTAAATGAGAGTTCAACTTCAAAATGTGATGATAAAAATGTCTTTGTGTTTCAGAACAAGATCTATCTCCACATCTGAGGAGAAAGCACCTCTGTAAAGGTTTTTTAAATTGCAACCAAAAGACAGATTTGTACTTCTCTACCTTCTATTTTATTGTCAGTTTCTTTATTATTTGTAAAGCACACAGATTATTCTTATTATTATTATCACTTCAGGGGTGACATAACATAGCATTTAAAGAACGTGCAGGTATATCTAAAGAGAAAACAACCATTGGATATATTACATTATTATTAATAAATGATTTGTGTGTGTGTGCATGTCGTTTAGCTCTTTGACAGGCCGATGCTAGAAACATATCTCCATAGCACATTTCATGGATAAGTGCTAGCGCTAGTTAGCATAGCTACATAGCTACATGTCGTAGCTGTAGCTGTGTACCAAGACACATGTCGACATACTGACAAATAAAACAACAAGAAACAAAGAAGAAGAGGGGTTTACAGGCAGACCAAAATCTGATTTCAAAGTGTTTTTTTGAGCATAAACTTTAACGACATGTTTTGGGGACCTCTTAGACCAATATATATTGATGAAAAAAGTGTGATATGTCACCTTTAAAGCAATCCTGTGAAAATATGAGAATTGAAGTTTGCTTATATCCTTCTATAACTTCTAAACCTTCTACCTACAAGGTAAACTCTTTCTACCTTTGATAACAATTCACATATTCTTCTGCCCTTGACCTTTATGAAGTTAGAGAGTACAGTTTTTTTTTTTACTTTTAAACTTGTGTCGCTTTTGTTGTAGTCTATAACTGCTGTCAGTGGAAAGGTCATATCAAATCTTTATAAATCTCTCTCTGTTTTTTTTATTTTACAAAGTCAGAACAAAGGTTGTTTCAGTGTATTCCCCTTCAATTATTATTATCATTATAATTTTTAAATTTAGTTTATTTTTGATAAAGACCTGGTTTCCCAGAAAATAAAGCAGAGAGAGCAACCATGAAAACAAGCATGATAAAACGACTGATATGTCCTTAATTAAGTTATGACAGAAACCACAGTAGGGGTTAATCCAAGGGGAAACTTTTAAAATGCAAAGTCAAAAAGATAAAGACCACTCATTTTCTTTGATAAGAACTACAAAACACAGTAATAGTGTAAACTTTTCCCCTCATTTTGCAAATCAGTAGAAAAAAAAATATTACCCATGTGCCAGATCGACCATATCAGAGACAATCAATCTTGGTTGAGAACAGTAGTGGACAGGAGTTTTGTTTTTGGATTGTCTCAAGCCTTATGCATATTCAAGCCAACCTTGCAGACACTGTGCCATCTGTTGGACACTTATCCAGTCTCCTGGACATCTGAAATTGTTCAAAGACTTTACAGGACCAATTGAACTTGCTCTGCTCTGTTTTTTACCAGCGTCTCACTGCCTGTGTGAAACTGATGTGAAAAAGATAAGACTTTCTAAACTTTCTAAAACCCAAGAAACATTTGTCTAAAAACAGATTCAATCCATGTCCACAAACTCTTGAGCATGCTCTGAACTGTTACTGCCCAGTGGAACTTTGTAAACAGATGATCAAAGTCGAGTAAATCTGTCTGTTGTTCCTTGAAAAGGTTTTGGACTGGTTCTTTTCCTGTTTGGCTAACAGGAAACGTTCTGTGTCTGTTGGTTAACTACACCTCACAAACTGAAAACTTTAAAGGGACTTCTTTGTTCATTCCTGTCAACACAGGATAATGGCAAGAATTCAGATAATCCAAAAATACACTCCAAAAAATATGAAACAGTCAACCCTTGATTAGTGTAATGACTGTCTGTGAAGCCTGAATAGTTGAGATTTTGTAAGATTCCAGGCTTTGTGAAACTGATAGTTGACTTCCTACACTTTAAACTAAAGGAAGTCCAAAGGCGGAAACAGGCTGGAACACTTGTTCAAACTAGATTGTGCATATTTCAAAACATCTTTCCTCAAGGTGAATGATTAGTTTATAATAACTTTTCTTAGAAAGAATAACTTAGTGGTGTAGTTACTGTTGTGATATAAAAAAAATATATTAAAAAAGTAACAGAATCTGAATACTATGAAACCACATAGAAGCAAAACATTCACATTTTCTTTGGTTACACAAAAATAAAAAACATCTGAGATGGTGTCTGTATTCTTGATCCTGTAACTGAGACATTTATAAGACACTGAGCATGTAAGTGGCTATGATTCAAGATTCTCATTACAGCTGCAGAAAGGTATCCATCACAAAGAACTGATTGTGACTGATGCACCAAATCAAAATGGCTGTCTACCAGAGATGATATCATCGTGATTTGCATATGGCTGGGAGAAACTGTTAACAAACTAAGTTACAAAAGAACATTAGCAATGAATGTTGTACAGGAAAAATGCAGTTCTTATCCTCTCCACAGGATGAGTGTCCCTGGGGGGACACTGAGCTTCATTTTTGACTGAATTCGAAACTCATTAACTGCCAGAAACGTAAGAATGTGTTAAAGATTAGACTTTATTTGGCGTTTTAGAGGACCATTGTTCTGGTTGTCTCATGTGACTCCTCCTTCTTAATTGGGCTTCATTGTTCTTTTATAGCTGTGATTCGTCCATATAATGCTGATGATAAACTACTGAAGTCAGTCTTACAAAAGAACAGTCTGTAAAGCTTGTTAAAGTATAAATGTATACATGTTTGCACTACACTACTGCTGATTTGTGGTGACGTTCTGTGTAATGACATAAAGAGATGATGTTTGCTAAGCGAAATGCAATAAATCACACCTCATTTAACCACAGGGTGATGATCCCGTTTCAATTATTGCCACCAAACTCACACTTTATTCAGAAAAGTGTTGACAAAAGTTCTTTCAATGGTTAAGTAAAGTTAAATATTCACTGATTTTAACAGCAATCTAGCAGCAGTCAAATGCCAAAGGTTCTGCTGTCTGGGGCTGACTGTAGGGTCTCTTTTTAGTGAGCAGGCATGTGTTTGTAGAAAAATTGACTTATTTCTTTCATTTTAAAAAGAGGGAACGCAGCGTGCTCACAATGAAGTTTGAAAACATTCTTGCAGATATAAATGGATTTGGAAGATTTCAGATAATGATCATTGTCATCAGCTTTATTGGTCGCTTCACACTTCCCTGCCATTTCATGCTCAACAACTTTGTAGCGGCTGTTCCTTCTCACCACTGTGACATCAGCTTTCTGGACGATGAAAGAGAAGACAACACTTTAAGGAATTTATCCCCGGCAGAAAAGCTTGTTGTGAGTATTCCTGTGCAGGACGATGGGACTCCAACCTCTTGTTGGATGTTTGCAGAGCCTCAGTATCAACTGCTGCTCAACTCCTCAAACATTACTGACCTACAAACAGTGCCGTGCCAGAATGGATGGGTGTACGACAACTCCACCTTCAAGTCTACTCTGACCTCAGAGGTGAATTACAATCATTATTTTTAATCATGAACTTAATGTTAAATGATCTTGTAGCGGTAACCTCGGCCTCTGTGGGTTTTTTGTATGTGCAAGTGGGACTTGGTGTGTGATAGAAGAGGTAAAAACAAAGCTACAGCCACCATCTTCTTTGTTGGAGTGATGTTTGGAGCCATGTCCTTTGGGAGTCTGAGTGACAGGTACAGATTTCTGGTGAAATGACATCCAGCTTATAACTTGAACTATCCCATGTTTCTATCAACTATTTAAATTATATTGTAAACGTTCTTTCTGTAGGTATGGGCGGAGGATCCTGCTTCTGGTGTCATATGTGACTGGAATGCTCTTTGCCATTGCCAGTGCGTTTTCTACCTCCTACGTGATGTTTGTGGTACTGAGGTTCTTCACTGGGTTTTGCATCACTGGCATCGTCATTGTCTCAGCAGTCCTCAGTAACTCACTTTAAACTCAAGATATTGTGCACTACCACGTATGAGTCTATAGAACAAGATTTGAAATGTACTAATTACTCTCTGGTGATCTGGTGTGTGTTATTTGCAGGTGTGGAGTGGGTGGATGTTGAGCACAGGAAACTGGTGGGAGTGGTTGACAGCTTATCGTGGACATTTGGGAACACAGTATTTGCAGCTATTGCGTACTTTGTGAACGACTGGAGATGGCTCATTGTTAGCGTCACCTCCCCTCTGATCCTGGGCATCATCACCTGGAGGTACAACTCACAAATCTCTAATTCTTTAGTAGATAGATTAAAGGTTGAATATTGGGGTAAAATATACCTTACAGGCTTAACAATCTTAAAGTGTATGGTCAATTAAGGTAATTTCCCCCTGGTTTTCATGCCATCATTCCTGCTTTGTTCAAGTTTTCTGTACTTGTCCTGTGAGGATAGGATAACAGGGGCCATTCATATGTTCAATAATATGTGCCATTCATTTCTGTCATGGGTGTTTTTAACAATAAATCGTCACATGCAAGTTTTCAGCCTCCCATCAAAACCAAATCTGTTGCATCATGGGAAATTATGGCATCGTTGTGATTTGGTGTTAAAGCAACTTTAACTATTCACATTAAAAATCTGTTTACAAGAGAACAACAAGTTTTAAATGAACTCTCTTGAGCCAAGTTTTAATAAACACATTATTTTTCATGTAAACAACAATGAAATTCATTAGTGTGTGTAGATCAGTAACAAGTGTCTTTATCATCAACTTTAGGTGGATGCCAGAATCAGCGAGGTGGCTGATTGCCAACGGGAAACTGGAGCAGGCTCAAGTGTATTTGAAAAAATGCGCCAAAATGAACAAAAGAGAGGATTCAACTGACGCACTCCAAATAGAGGTTTGTGTTTTTATTTTTTAGATGATTGTACAATCAAGAATACTTATCAAAATCAACATGCATTTTTAGTCTTTAAAAGAACAAATGGTATATCATTTCTAGCAAACTGTTAGAGCTAGTAATCCAATATATTTGTATCATATGGTGTCATGAAAAAAGTATTGAATAAGTGCAGAAGTGTTGCTTTTGTTCTCCCAGACTCTTTCCACCATTGTTGTGACTGAGAAAAGAGACAGAACCTACTCCTACCTCGATCTGATACGAACACCCAAAATGAGGAGACTGGCTTTCAGTACTGGTACACTGTGGTCTGTATTCAAAATGCTGCTGTGCTCAAAGATTTCAGAAACATGATCTTGGGTCCATTTGTTTTCCATACCATCCAAACTCTCAGTGTGACTAAACAGACTTCATCTGTCTCTTCCTGTAGGTTTTGTGTGGCCTACGTTTTTTACGGCATCAGCTTCAACATCACAGGCTTTGGGCTAAACATCTACCTCACTCAGTTCACGTATGCTTTAGTTGAGCTACCGGCTAAAGTATCAGTGTATTATTTACTGGATAAGATAGGAAGGAGGAACACTGAGGTGGGATCACTTCTTCTGGCTGCACTCTGTCTCGGCATCAACATTGTAGTACCTAAAGGTGAGTGTTTATTAATGTCTGCAGAGCTACATCTGAGCTTGAGCAAGGCTGTTTTGTTGTTGTTTGAAGATGAAGAGAACAGAAAACACGAGTAAGGATTTTATTATTAAAATGTAGAACAGTAACAGTTAAAAGTAATCCCTCCTGTGTTCAGATATGTCCGTGGTCAGGACAGTGGTAGCCGTCATTGGAAAAGGATTTTCATCAGCATCCTTTGGAACTGTTGTCCTCTACAGTTCGGAGCTATATCCCACTGTAGTGAGGTAACTTTTCATGCATTCCTTTGAATTGTTATATTTTCAATATATTGCACAATGCATTTTTTCATCTGAACAGTATAGTAATCATCTTAAGTCTTAAGTGCTTCCGAATATGTATGAATTGTTTTGCAGGCAGAACGGTATGGGCTACAACTCGTTCATGGCTCGACTAGGAGTAGCGATGGCTCCACTGATTCTCTTACTGGACGAGGTGTGGAGGGACCTGCCACAGGTCGTCCTGTGCTGTGTGGCTTTACTAGGAGGACTGGTGGCAAGAACGCTGTCAGAGACATGCAACCGGTACCTGCCAGAGACCATAGAGGACATTGAAGAGCACTGGTAGTGAACTCTGTCGCTGGAGCCGGTGTATATTTCAACTAGGACTATTAGTGGTGCTGCGTACGCTTAGTGAATATGTACTTTTTGTGTTATGGAGACATTTGTTGGTTTGAAGGATATTTTGGGGCAATGTGAAGGAGAACTTCATCAGGCAGTTGAATACTTTGAGTAACACTGAATAGCAGCACTATGCAATGACTGTATAAATGTGGTATTAGCTCAACACCTTCTTTAACTCATGATCCTTTAGAACTGTCACACCAACTCACAAGCCTATGCATCAGGTTACACACTGTATACTGTAACAAGTGAAGCATTAATTATTGAGTATTACCTTTATTGCTGAGTATTTTGATGGTAGTACAATAGATTTGTAATTGATTTTGAGAGAAACTGTTCAGATTCTGATTTTAGCTTCTTAAATGTGAACATTTTCTGGTGTCTCCACTCCTATATGAAAATAAACTGAATTTCTTTGAGCTGTGGACTTAACATATTCAAATACATCACTGTGTACCGTTAATGGTGTAGAACATTTGTAAACAATTTTCTGGACCAAAAAAAAATCAATAATCCAGAAAATAACTGACAAACAACTTTTGTGAAAAGCCAGTGCTGACACATTTTTTGTTTGAAAAACAGTTTCTTCATCGTTCAGTAAGTGATTTGTGTTATGAAAATTTGTGATCAAGTTTCACAATAAACGTATTTTGTTTCCCTGTATACTCAAACTACATTTCATTGAGTATCCAATCTGTGCAGGTTATCAAAATCTGTACTCTGTTATAAAGTAAATAAAAGATGTTGCATCTGGGAATTTTGAAAAATAGTCAAATCGCCTATGTGTATGATGATAATATATACTGCAAGATTTCTATGATGTACTTCAAACTGATCCTGTATTAGCCATGTTTGTCAAACAGAAAAAACACTACTGGTTTGGTAAACACTAATGATATAATGGTGGAATTTAATAATTATTCTGTACACAGAAATTAAGTCAAAGCTCCTTTATTAAAGAAACAGAGCAAGCACATTTTTTAATTACTCAGCAATCCCCTAAAGGAAAGTCAATCACATCTAAATGACGTTTCTGATATTCCTTTTGAAAATCTTCATAGCCAGGTCTAATATTTAACGCTGATATTTCATCTGACATTACACTTAGTTACAGAATTAACATTGATGGGGGGAAAAAAAGAAACAAAAAGCAAACAAATATAAAAATCAAAAGCAAATTTGAAACATGAAATACAATGATACATAATCTAAAACTATAGTACGCAACTGTTTTCCAGGACACTTGTTGGCTATTGTTCAGTACTGGGAATACTCCTTGCTGTCTAGTTTGGCAATGATTCGCTCCAACTGTCGTTTAGCTTCACATTGTGGGAAGTTACCCATTTCATAGTACTGAGGCGCAATCTTCACCAGCCTGCAGAGAAAACATAGAGAAGGTTGTACGAGATTAGCAACAATCAAAGATCAATTTAATAATCTATCATATGAGCATACTCATGTTATAATTCTGGAAACCTACCACTCTGGTTTGATGTCTGTGCAAGTGCGGATGTAGTTTTTGGTGGTCAAGACAAACTCATTGTACAGCACCCACTCAGGTTTGTGGTCCAGGACTGTGGACGGGTGCAGTTGGACCACTTGGTTGTCTTTGACCGTGAGGTAATGACCTGTGCGCTCCAAATGAGCCACCTGGAGGATGAATGACAAAAAGAAAAATGTGAGGTATAAAAATGCGTGTCTACAATCACCTCTGAGATATTTACAACCACACGTGTGCTTACCTGCATGAAGAAGCCGGTGCAGAGCGCTCGGCGGATGTTGATGTAGTAATCTCTGCTGGTGAACTCTGTGCTCCGGCGGGGCAGGTTGAAGCGGTCCATGATCCTGGACAGCTGCTGCCGCACGTTGTCAGCAGACATCAATGAGCGGTAGTTTACAAAGTTGTCGTAGCACCACTGGTTAGACTCGTGGTCTGGAGGGATTATAAACAAAACAGAAATCACACATACAGTTAAATGTTCAGATTTACAGGGTGAAATAATTTTCATCAAGCTAAACCATGAGCTACAACTCCTAATTAGGGTTGCAAAATTCTGGGAATTTTCAAAGTTGGAAACTTTCCATGGGAATTTATGGGAACAAACAGGAATAAACCAGGAATTTACTAAATTGAAGGTTGGCTCTTAATAGGGAACTTGAATATAGTTGGAGAAAATATATTTTAGCATAATCCTGACTAAAACAACCAGATTTTATGCAAGTACAGTTGAATATCTATGCTATTCCTCAATCACATATACATAGCACACTGCTTACTGCAGGGCTATTGAGACCACCTCCTACATGCACTGTGCATTCCTCCATCACATGCACAGATTATTTCTAGAATCCTGGACCACACTTTTGAGCCCAGAGCACAAGAATATTGAAGCCACTCATTTGAGCCTGTGGACTACACAAAGTTAAGTAAGTTTTGATGATATTATGTGGTAATATAATTAACAAATTTGATGTATGGTACTAATGTTTAACTTACAAATATCAATGGGTTGGGTCAGGGGAATGAGTAATATTCAACTCAACATTCACGTTTTTGTTCTTCAATGCAAGAATTGATTGTTCAATAAAATATTGAACACTTGATAAAGTTCTACTTAAAAATACATCTGTTTTAATTGTATTATTTTGGATGGATGTCTGCTTATAACAAAACAAATATTTATGCTTGGATATGATACCTTTCCATTAAATTACCCTCAATTTCCCTGTTAATTTCCATAAATTCCCATAATTCCCATAAATTCCAATAATTCCTATGGAAAGTCTCCAATTCGTAATATTTCAAAAATTCCCCATCTTAACTTCACAAGGAAATTTACCGGAAATGTTCCAACCCTTTGCAACCCTACTCCTAATACTATTTCTGTCTAGATCTGCATCTAGAGGGATAAGATGATGCTCACTTTGTTTGAAGGCGTGGTAGACGTTGAGCAGCGTCAAGTGGTCCCCGTCGATGTGAGCAAACCTCATCTTGGACTCGTCTGCTGCCTTCTTAGCCTCCGTGGGGCGGACAAAACACTGTGGGACTAAACAAGGTTGGTATGGGCCCCAACAAAGCCGCCCATAGGGATGAGTCAAACATTCACAGAAAAATGGAGCAAAGCCTATGATGCTAGGGCACTGGACACTGCGCTGGGACAGGGCAGGACCACAAGCTCTATCAAAGGGGGAGGGGGGGGCTGCCGTCTTTTCTCATGGTCATTCCCAACTGTTATCGCTATTAGCTTGTAGAGAGGGGCAGTCATTTAACCACATCTGTAAAACAAGAGTTTTCACACAACTATAAAATGTTAGGGACATTAGCAATGATCTTACAAGAATCACAAATGTCTGAGAATTTATAGTCAGCAGATGATTCTAACACTTCAAATCTTAACATAATAACAGGTTATGATGATCTGTAAAACAAATCCTGATAAATAAATTCAATGCAAAAACTGATATTATAAGCATGATGAATATGTTAAATTTAAGTGGTGCCTGCCCTATCCACATGCTTGGTTGGTGAAATTGAATACGTATACTGTTCATATCATGGACTTCATTAAGGTGAGAGATTTAACATTGTACTGGATTCTCAGGGGTGAAAGGCAACCATTCTGAAACTACATTTATGGGTTAAAAAGGCTTTCACTGTGGATTTGTTTATATTGGGGCTGCATGACTACGACCAATCAAGCATGCAGAAAAAAATTGTATTTAAAATAATTAGTAATTAAAAAACGATGTTGTAGTTCTGTATTCCCATAGGAAAAATTAAAATCCTTTCCTGAAATAAGCCTCTGTTTAACTTCAAAATATATTATGTGTTGTAAGAACGCCCTGAGACACCATGTGTTGAAGAGAAGACAGTAAAAACTCTTTGGTAATAAACCTCAGTGTGCTCCATTTTTGATAAGCTTCACACAAGCACCTATATTTGTGCTTTTAAAAAATATAAAACGCCTTTTTTTTTAATGTTTTGACCAAATGTGAGAAAGTGGCCAAAAGTTTAATAGTAATTTGAGACCATCTGGTTTAGACCAAAATTCAACACTCTGTTGTAATACATTTTGCAATCATTTTAAATATCGTATTAAACCTGTATAACAGTTTGCTCCTTTTTCATTACATTTATTAAAAATCGATGTACACAAGTCAAACTCTAAGTAGAACACTTTTCCAACACTTCCTCTCAGTATCGTGTTTAACCATAAAACACTCTGCCTATAGAAGGCAAGGAAGATGTCAGCCCAGTCCTGGGCATTACCTGACAGCATGGCAGTAATGGAAAGGATCTCGTTAGAGCAGTTAAACTCGCAGCTGGCAATGACCATCTTGGCCAGCTGGGGGTCCAGAGGGAACTCGGCCATCATGGAGCCCAGCTCCGTCAGGTCTCCGTCATCATTCAGAGCAGCCAGGTAATTCAGCAGCTCGAGGGCCCTCATCAGTGTCTCAGGAGCTGCAGAGGCGTAATGGCAGAGATTAATGTCGAAGTAGAGATTGATTTATGTATTGTTGTTCAGTCAAACTAATGCAGGCTAACTCACCTGGTGGATCCATGAAGTCAAAGTGCACAAGGTCATCGATGCCAAGCTTCTTCAGCTGCAGCACAACAGATCCCAAGTTTGACCGAAGAATCTCAGGGTATGTGTTGTCCTGTAGGGGGAGAGGGTTACGGTGTCAGTACGCATAAAAAAATGAATGTGCAAGGAATATCTGTATCTATTACAAGACACCCAGCACTTGCCTGCATTTCTGTTTTGTAGGCCTTCTCTGTGTAGAGGCGGAAACATTTCCCTGGTCGAGTTCTGCCAGCTCGTCCCGCCCTCTGCTGGGCAGAGGCTTTACTGATGGCCGTGACGAGCAGAGACTCCACTCTGATACGGGGATTGTAAACCTGGGCACAGATTAGAGAGCAGGTTTGAGTGAAACTGTATCTGCTTTGAAACAAACAAGTTTAACACAGGCAAGAAGCAACACATCACATGTCGAGTAAATGCAATAAAAAAAAATCAAGTGATGCAAGTTTCACTTCACTCACCTTTTGTTTTGCAAATCCAGGATCAATGACAAACACCACACCATCAATTGTCAGAGAGGTCTCAGCAATGTTTGTCGAAACCACAACCTGAAGATAAAGCAATACATCATTAAATTCTAATATGGTTAAGATAACAGATGCAAAATACATTTCATAATGCTAATCTTTATACAAGTTATGAGTCATAATTTAATATCATTGGTAGCTCACTCTCTAGCCAATGGGAGATGAGCTGACAGACACCTATTTACTTGTTTTATGTGATTTATATCATTTTTATCTGGTGTAATCATAGACTCAGACCTTAATTTCAGCAGCCACATTAAGACCATCACAAAGTCTGCCTACTATCACCTTAAGAATATATCAAGGATTAAAGGTCTCAGCAGGATGCAGAAAAACTCATCCATGCATTTATCTTTAGCAGACTAGACTACTGTAACGGGGTCTTTACAGGACTCCCTAAAAAGTCCATCAGACAGCTGCAGCTCATACAGAATGCTGCTGCTCCAGTCCTAACAAGGACCAAAAAAGTAGACCACATCACCACAAATCCTGCTGATGGTTTATAAAGCACTGAATGGTTTAGGCCCAAAATACATGGCTGATCTGCTTCTACTTTATGAACCACCTCGACCTCTGAGGTCATCAGGTACTGGTCTGCTTTCAGTCCCAAGAGTCAGAACGAAACATGGTGAAGCAGAGTTTAGTCATTATGCACCACATGTCTGGAACACACTCCCCGAAAGCTGTAGGTCTGCTCCAACTCTCACCTCTTTTAAATCAAAGACTAAGACTTTTTTATTTACCTCTGCCTTCCTATCTTAGCTCATTTTAACTCACTTTAAATTAAAATTTTAATGTAATTTTTAATATATTTATAATTTTCCTTTTCTTTTCTGTTTTATTATATTTGTCATTTTAATTGTGTTCTTTTATGCCTGTCGGAATGTCTCCAATGCTTTTAATGTTTTAATGTAAAGCACATTGAGTTGCCCTCATGTATGAAATGCGCTATACAAATAAAGCTGCCTTGCCTTGCCTTACCAGACACCTGAATTTCCCCCTTCAGGGATGAATAAAGTACATTCTATTCTATCTCTTTCCTGCTGAAATCTACCCATTTAATAACTTTGAATGTACCTTTCTTCCTATTGCACCATTGGGTTTTCTTGGAGGAGGGGGCTCGAAGATCCTTTGCTGCTGCTGTGGTGGCAATGTGGAGTACAGTGGAATGATTTTGATGTCTCCAACTTCAGGTCCAAGATCGTCTACCTCACGCTTAATCCGTTTGCAGGCCTCGTCGATTTCCTGTGAGACAAATTTACTTTAAGTGTGCTGATGAAACAGAACCATCAGATCATACTGAACCTTTATACAGAACCAAAATTCTTACCTCTTGACCAGTTAGAAACAGAAGGCAGTCTCCCTCATCTTCCTCACACATGTGAATCTGGATTACTGTGCGGATCGCTGCCTCTAGGTAGTCTCTCTCTGGTTCAGGGGTGTAAAAAATCTCTACAGGATGTGTGCGCCCAGGAATGGTCAAGAGGGGGCAGTTGTCAAAGTACACTTGGAACTTTCCAGCATCCAGTGTGGCACTCATGACGATCACCTGTGAAGGAGGGAAAAAAACTTTACTTAATATTTTGTTTAATAGTGCTGATAAATCATTTTGAATCATTTATTTTATTAACTGAGAAATAGTTTGGTCCTTATTTTGGTGTTTATCGTGGACAGATGGTTGATTACTTAGATATTTCTAAGGAAATATCAAATATTGTTTCAAGTTCTTGGAGTGAAAATTGGATTTATATGTGTATCATCCGTCTCCGTTTTGCATAATGATACATTTTGTCATAACTGACTTTGAGTATTAAGAAAAGCGCTAAATAAAGCCTATGATTTACTATTATTATTCTTATTATCCTGTGGCATTTATCAAAAATAAACTAAAATAAAAAGAGAGCTAGTATTAAAGAAATCACTTCACATAAAAACTGTTCACAAATACCTTTAGGTCTGGTCTTTGACGGACCACTTCCTTAAGGACTCCCATCAGGATATCTGTGGCCAGAGTTCTTTCGTGGGCCTCATCGAGAATGATCACTCCATATCGTTCCAGCAGCGGGTCATTCATAGCCTCTCGTAGCAACATACCATCAGTCATGTACCTAAGGAAAGTGCAGACAGGCTTTATTAGACTAAATATGTGGGATGACCCAATCAGACAGATTACTCTGTGCCCATAAAAAGCGGGTCTTGTCCATTAGCAGACCTTGATCACTCACTTTAGAATAGTCTTGGCGGAGCTGCAGTCCTCAAATCGGATGGAGTAGCCCACTTCCTGTCCAAGCATGACGTCCATTTCGTCTGCCACTCTTTGAGCCACGCTCATAGCAGCCACTCTCCTGGGCTGAGTGCAGGCTACTGCCCGCTTAGGGCCCGGCTGGCCCCTCACCATGTCCACACACCACTGTGGGATCTGTAGGTCGAAGCAAAAATTAAAATGTACCTAGATACATTGGTTTTTAGGACACAGCATCACCTTTGTAACGGTTACACAAGCTAGAAAGTCACCAATTGATTTGATGCATGTCAGACCTGAGTTGTTTTTCCGGAGCCCGTCTCTCCAACAAGCACGAAGCTCTGATGGCGTGTAATGATATCACTGAAGCTTTCCTTGTACTCCCACACTGGGAGCTGTAACCTCTTCTTCAGGATCTCGTAGAAGCGAGGCGTGTGGGGCAAGTTGGTGAAGGGGTTGATCTGCTGGTGCATGGCCATCTGCTTCAAAGGCACCAAGCCTGGAACGACCCCCATGCTGTTAGATGGTGCAACAGCAGGCTTTGACTCTCTTTCACGGTCTCTGTCCCTGTCCCGGTCCCTGTCTCGCTCCCTGTCCCTGGAGCGGTCCTCGCGGTCTCTATCACGGTCCCTTTCTCTCCTGTCAACAAGGAAAGGCAGCATAAGCATACATGGTAAGTTCTGCTGTAAAAACTGATAGAATCTAGAACTATTATGTGGCCCTGTTTGTAGGATGAATAACAGAGATTGGACTGTTTTTGACTGAAGGACTGTTTCTGGTGTGTACAGATTTATTTGATCCATATATTTAGGCAGCAGAGTGATAACAGCAGAACTTTACAGTTTTGTGTTCATAATTATGATTATGATGTTGAAGTGGACACTGTTTACAAGTCAACAACTGTTAATTGACTTGATTCTTGAACGACAGAGGCTGGGTTTCAACCTGCCCTCCAGTCTTCTAAATTGAGCATGGCTTTTTAAGGGAGAAATTGGTATTGATATTTAAAAGTAAGAACAAAGACCCACGGTGAGGCAGCTTTTTATCATCAAGGCCCACACCTGTGGAACACCCACAGGGCTGCACAGAGCATAAAAATCTTAAAGGCAAACTGAAGACATACCATTTGAGTCTCGCTTTTAACTGAGTTTTATTCTTAACAGTTTTATTTATTTATTCATATATTATCTAGTTCAAATTTTAGTCACTTTTATTCTACTTTGTTTATTTATTTGAAGCTTCAACTTCAAAGAAGTTTCAACATCTTATTTTACCTTCCAGTGTTTCCTCATCAAGATATCATGAGAGCATTTCCTCAGTTCGTTCAGGAACTTCCTTTTTTTATTTATTTGTATTGTTTTTATTACTATTGTTGCATATATCATGTTCTAAACCTTAGGATTGGGGGGTTGGTTTGGGGTCAGGGCTGGGATCTTTTTCTTAATTTATTCTATTTTAGTTTTTTTCTTTTATGTGCAGCACTTTATGTTACAATTTCATTTTATGAAAGAGCATCATAAAGAGAGTCTGATGGAAAAAACTATGACAGTGAATTTTATGCCCCTAGGCTGTGGAACTCTTTGCCACTGGACATCAGAGCGGCGAGCTCTCTGGGTGTTTTTAAAAGTAAACTTAAGACTTACCTTTTTAATCTAGCTTTTAATTTGGAGTAGTTTATTTTAACCCTGGACTGCATTATTATTATTATTATTATTATTATTATTATTATTATTATTATTATTTGTATTATTTTAATCATTATTATCTAAACCATTGTTTTAACATGTATTTATCTTATGTATTTCTTGAGTTCATCTGATCTCGTTAACTCCACCTTATTTTTAACTTTTCCTTCCACTCTTACTTATTCTATTTATTTTACTGTGTTGATTTTCTTTTCTTTTTGAAGTATTTCTTTTTTTGTAATCATGCCTTTTATAATTTTACCATTGCTGTTGTTTCCTGACTGTTACTCTGTGAAGCACTTTGGGCTGCATGTTTTTATGTATGAAAGGTGCTATATAAATAAAGTTGAGTTGAATTCAAAATATTGCCATTAAATTTAATATGCATGGGTATTGTCGTGTATCTTATTACCTGTTATTCTAAATTTAGTGGACGAAACTTTATCTAGCTTGCATTTAAAACTGGCAAGTGCATGAAGTGATTAAAGCTAACCATAATAAAGCTGTCTTACTGAGTTATATATCCCTTTAAAGTTCCAGCTAGCACGAATCTAACCGCGATACAAAGCGCGAGTGTTTGTGGGCATATTCAAACGGCGTGCTTTGCCGTGATATATTAGAAGACACACCAGTCTTAAAATCTCTGTAGCACCCGGTTAGCCCTAAAACAACTTGGGCTAGCTAACATCATGCTTAGTTCAGGTTAGCCCACACGTGCCTCAGCGTTGAGCTAACGTTAGAAGCTTGTTAGCGGATGCCCTGTGGAAGGTTATTGGCACACTATAGCCCACCTCAAACAATGAATTTCTGGTATAAAGGGCAACATTCGGGTGTGATTGAGTTGCTAAGATGAGAACTTCAGTATGTACACCTCTCGTTGTATTTTGTCTGTTTATTGTACATGGTGGCTACTAGCCAAAAATAACGTACAACGGCTAACAGCTAGCTTTGCTTTGCTGGTTATCGCGATCACAATAGTTTCCGAAATCGACCTACCCTTCAGATCTCTTCTTGTTGGAGGAATAGTCATCGCCCAAATCAAGGCGATGCCTTTTCGACATCTTTGGATAAAAATGAAGCTTGCCTTTAATCTATTAACGCGGACACAGTTCTACCGGGCGATATGGACCGCTGTTGGTTTCCGGTGCTTGTGTTTTCCTCCTTTCAAATGAATGCGGAGGAGGCTGAGGACATCACAACACTGACACCTGGTGGTCTGGAGTGTGTCAGTTATTACAGGGTGCTGGTCACCTTTTGAATCATCTGTACATTTGCAGTTTCTTTCAAGCCAACAAACAAAACTAAAGTCAATCCAGAAACGACCCAAAAAGCTTCATATGGACTACCTGTCTAAAGCCAAAGCACTAGGAATTCTGCAAGACGGCAATAAAGAAGCAACACAAGAACTTTTAAAGTTGACAGGTTTTCAAATTAATGTTTGTATCATGATGTGAAATTTTTCTTGATAAACACTAAAAGTTCAGAAGACACAAAAGAGGACACAAGATCAAAATTATAAAATTGTACAGAAAAGGCAAAATTTGGTGCATAAAATTGTTCAAAAATAATTATTGTATTCTAAAAATGTTGTCTGCTGGACAGAAAAATCTTAAAAACAACATGAAAAAGAAGTGTGATGAAATCCAGATCGGGATCCTGCCATAGAAAAATAATGATACAGTATTTTTCCCACATTGCCCGACCCTACTGAAAAACATTTTCCTCCAGAAAAAGATAAAGTTTGCAAATGTTTACATGGCTTGTGGAGAACTGAGGACTTAGTTACTGTTTTGTTGAGAAAAAAAATAAATAATTGTTAGTAAATAGATATTTCATATATAATTTTTATGATTCCTAAGTCTCAGTAGGAGCCACTAGCCCTGAGGTATTCTGACAACATCAAATGTGGCCCTCTTTGAAAAAAGTTTGGACACCCCTGCTCCAGTTACTCACTACTTTAGCTTTGAAGTCAGCTCATTAATTTGTGGAGCAAACACACAGCAAATTTAACTCAGATCAGGCAGTTCATTGGGAGATGGTAATGATGGCTAACATTCTCCACCTGAGCACCCATGGCCATATCTTCAGCGTGTTTTAGAGGTTTTTGAAATGAAGAATGATACGTATCGTTTGAAATGTTCTCCTTGTTTCCCACTCTGCCCAAACACGCAAAAATTCACTGTCCAACCTGAGAGAGCGTGTCGAGCTACGTAACATTTGTTTAATTTCAGATGAACATTTCAAACTAAGTTGTCTGTGTTTTGAGTAACTTAGTTTCTGTTTTTATTCCATGGTATAGTTAGATATAGGTAGAGATATTTAAAAAAATACTTGAGTACTGAAGTATTTTCAAAAGCAAGTACTTCAGCACTTTAACTCAAGTAATAATTTGACTTTACAACTTTCACTTGTATTGGAGTAATATTTGACCTGGAGGATCTATACTTTGACTTAAGTAATGAAGACGTGTAATGTACGGAGCCCCTAGAGTGACAAGTGCAGAAATTTTTGGGGGGAAAGTATCTCGTGCGAACGAGATACTTTCTCGTGAGCACCAGATACTTTCTCGTGAGCACGAGATACTTTCTCGTACGCACGAGATACTTTCACGTGCGCACGAGATACCAAGTTAGCACTGGAGATCAACCAGTTTCGATCTAAAAATGACAGTACAGCAGTTAGTTGAGCTTTATTTCAACCTTGGGCTGCCTTGTATCTTGTTACATTTATATACGGACTGTTCAGTCTGCATTTACGAACTGTTTGTAATTTGTGAACCTCACTGCATTTGTGAATGGAATTTTTGAGACTGCAGGGCAATGTCTGTAACCAATCAGATGTCTCACTCCTATGCAGCCAATCATAGTGTAGATTCCAGGGTATGTGGTTGTGAAGCGATCCCTTTAGCCATGCCCGAGACCAGAGCGCACCGAGACCAGAGCGCACCGAGTGAATCAAAGTGAACTTATTTTTATTGATCAGATATTATCTGTGGTAATAATACTGTTAAATGTAGTCACTAGATGGCGCCCTTGATGTATTGTACTGTTCCTGTCAAAGGTTACACTGTGCGTGCAGATGTGACGTCATCACACAGTATTTGCGCCGTTATTTTAATGAAGAGGAGAGCAGGAGATTATGTTTTATGCCAGGATATTAATGATGAAACCTCCTGTACGGCCTCAATCAATATGTCAAAGTCTAAAGAGTAGAGACCGACTCAAGCGTTGCTTATTCTCCACAGCAAGAAGACAGCTGCGCACTGCAGTGCTTTACAAATACATTGAGCAATTTCCTAATCAGTGTTCTATTAGCTTTGATATACCAGCAGTGTAAACCCATTATGTTAACACTATGATGATGTTTTATGCTTGGTCCGGATTTGCTGAAGTCCGTTTTACACTGCTTACTATTTTTAGATAACCTTTGTTATTCAACTTTTTTGTTGCATTTATTCAGTGTTTCTTTGCTCACCACAAGTTAGCTAAAATTATATATAAGTAATACAAATCCAACAACAAGAAGAGAATATAAAAAATGCAAAAAAATAAATAAAAAATAAATAATTATAATAAACAGTACAAACAAAAAGGAAGAAAAACATAAGAAAACAAGGTAAATAAACAAAATAAATAAATAATATTAACAACAATAATAATATTAATAACAATAATAATATTAATAACAATAATAATAATAATTATTATTATTATTATTATATTATTATTATTATTATTATTATTATTTTAGATAACTTTAAAAAAATATTCTGGAAGACAGACCTCTCACAACCCCCATTGTATTTCGCGACCTCCCACAGGGTTCCGACCTACACTTTCTAGTAGTACCTGGAGTGCAAGTCCACAGGTTGCTTTTGTCGTTTAGCTCATTCTAAATTCCTGGACCTTTGCCACACAACTAAAGGAACACTAATTTTGCAAATTGGCATGCATATTTTTACCCTACAGACACTAACCATTTACAGTAAAGCGCTTTTTACAATGCCATGTTTCAGCTTTTGTGTTTCAAAAGTTAAAAATGCAGTGCCACTTTAGCAGCAGGACAGAGAAAAGTTGAAAAGGAAAACACCAACAACGAGCATTTCACATGAAGTTATGACTGTGGTTAAACACCGGGGGCCCGTTTCTGGAAGCAAGTTTAACAAACACAGAGCCAAAACCCGAACTCTAGGTTGAGGAACCCTGAGCTGTCAAACTCAGAGTGTTCGGTTTCAGAACAGGTTATAAGAATTATTTCAGTCAACTCTGAGTGAAGGTAACCCCGAGTGAAGCTTGTGCATGAGGATATAAAAAGCCCTCCTCAGTGGAACACAGATAACATGATTCACCATGGCAACAAGCGAAAAAAGCCCTCGATCCTCCTTCTTCTCCCCAGTGGAGTTGGAGTGTTTCACTATTTCAGTGGTTCACAAACTTTTTCTGTGGGCCCCCCTTTGTGGATGAAAATATTTCCATGCCCCAAAAAAGGGTGTTTCTAAAGCGAGATGTCAATCATCTGTTCTGACACCGACCCCCTCAGAGCAGTTTCAGACATTAAAATGACAGCAGAGAAGGTATCAGTGTTATTGTAGATGGTCTTGTTTGCTTTTGAGGGTCATAAAGAGGCATCAGTATCAGTTTCAGTCTGTTTCTCAGCCAGTTAAAAACTCATCATAGTGCCTTTAATTAGTTAAACATTTGTTTTAAGTTAATTCATTAATTAATTATTTCCTTTTTTATATAATTGATTTTTGAGGTGATGATATTTTGTGGTATTACAAAATGATAACTGATCACCTATGTGAAAATGTTACTCACTTTGACTTCCATCAAACAGGTCTTCAGTGCAAAATTCAACTCATGTCTGAGCCTGAGACCACAGACAGATTATTTTATAATCCTCTTTCTGTTCAGAACTCAGGAATGAGCTACACTGATATGTTTACCTGCCACTTCACTTCTATCACATATATACATAGTTGGCCTAGTAGCAATGCAGAGAAGTGGGTGTATTGTTTTTATTAATCCGTACCGTGCCCCCCATATGACTGCTTTCAGTCTGCGGGCTTCAATGTATGAGCAGGGGTAACTTTGGGTGAGGTGAAGCCAACCTGCCAGCGAGCAGGTTAGTTTCAGGGAGTATGTTGACCGGGTAACTGAGTCAGTGTTACGCTAAACTGGCTTTGAGAAACCGAAAAACCTCAGTTTCCCCCAATGGGTTTCACTCAACCTGCGTTCTGAAACGGGCCCCGGGTTGTAGAACTCTGCTCCTCCCTCAGAGAGCTACGCCCCCCGAGATTCTTTTATAGGACTTTCGGGAATCCATCCTCTCTCTTTGAACGATCCACACAGATCGCATAAAAGGAAAACTGCAAAGACATCGCAGATTTTGCATCGATTTGTTTTTTTCTGCTGACAATGCATCTTCATCGGTAAGTGGATTTATGTTGACACACGCAGGGCTAAAACTCTGTGGTTTTGGGGCTGTGCAACTTTGTTGCGAAAAATGCCACAACATCATCTTTGTTTATTTAAAGGACACCGTGTGCGCTACGTTATTTAATCACGTGTTGATTTTCGCTGTATACGCATAATGTTGTGTACCACATTTGAGTATGGTGATAAATAATAGATGAGGGAGTTTAATTCGCAGGAGAGCGTATAAGCCAAACCTTTGGGAAAATAAGTGACAGCTAATGTCACCTTCAAATAATGGGAGAGATACCGCAGGTCTTTTCTTCCTGCAGTGGTCAGACTATATAACCAATAATATATATATATATATATTACCTCTTTAATTTTAATTTTAATTTTAATTTTAATGGCACTATGATGAGTTTTTAACTGGCTGAGAAACAGACTGAAACTGATACTGATGCCTCTTTATGACCCTCAAAAGCAAACAAGACCATCTACAACAACACTGATACCTTCTCTGTTGTCATTTTAATGTCTAAAACTGCTCTGAGGGGGTAGTTGTCAGAACAGATGATTGACGTCTCGCTTCAAAAACACCCTTTTTTGGCTGTTTTCATTGCAAATAATCACATTGTGAGATAAGTCTAAATGTGAAAAGACAACAGGATGAGGTTATTGTCTGAAGACACTTATTTTGCATGTACAGGACAAGAGATAAGAGGTATCACTTTGTCCACAAGGGGGCGCCAGAATCATTACAAGCTAAAAGTTCCTCACAGCAGCTTTAATTGCTAATAACTTTTTAATAATTGTTCTTTATAGGCTCTTGTTTGCTTTATATATTTTTTTGCACTGTCTACTTTGCTGCTGTGACGCTTGAATTGCCCCATTGTGGGACGAGTAAAGTACTATCTGATCTTATCTTATCTTATCTTATCTAAAGCACTCAACTGTTTCAAACCATGTCTTGTTCATTTGACATGATACACTCATGTCAAATGTATAAGACATGGTTTGAAATAGTTGAGAAGACTTATGTTTCAAAATGAAATGTGAAATATATTTCACTTCAGTTGGTTAGTCTTAGTCTAAAAATAAGTATTTAAATAAAGCACTATCTTGTTTCCAATGATATTTTCTGTAATGAAAAGTGCAGGTCCTCTGTCTTGTTAAAACGTTTTCTTATAGTTCTGGTTTCTACTTTTACTTGATTACAAAAATATGGTCTCCATCACTGTACATTTACTTCATTTGTATTTTGAGAAAATTCTCTGCTTTAATGTATTTCAGAGCATCTAGCATATTGGGAGCAGCCCTGTTGGTTCTCATGGCAGGCCTTCAGCAAAGGGTCTCAGCCACCCCTAAGGAGGTCTTTGATAACAATGGCACCATGTTTGCAGCCTGTAAAATGAGACCCAGCAGCACTCTAGCTGAAGGTCTGCCCAAAGTGTCCGGCCAGGTGCTATTCAGGCAGGAATACCCTCAGGAGGTACTCCAAGTCCTCCTCAGGTTCAACGGCTTCCCCAAAGTGGGTGATTCAGAGCCAAGAGCGGTGCACATCCATCAGTACGGAGATCTGAGCCAGGGCTGTGACTCCACTGGAGGACACTACAACCCATTAGAAGTGCATCACCCTAACCACCCTGGAGACTTTGGTAGTTTTGTGTCTCAGCAAGGGAAAATCAGCACAATGATCGAGTCCAAGGCAACACTGTTTGGAGGGGATTCTGTGATTGGAAGAGCTGTGGTGATCCATGAAAAGATCGATGACATGGGGAATGGTGGAGACGCTGGGAGTCTGCTGCATGGAAACGCAGGCCGGAGACTTGGCTGCTGTATTATTGGGATCTCCTCCCCCAATATGTGGAAAATGCAGCATAAGCAGTACACCAGGAGTCTGAGGAAAAATTGATCCAACTACAGTGGCTCAGGTGAACTTATCAATGTATGTATGCATTCATTCATTTGTTGTACCCATAGATCAAACAGAGAACTAGCAGGGTGCCAACATTGCCGATGTGAACATGCTTGTATGCTGAACCTGGATTACATCAAGTTTCCATCTCTACTTTAACAGTAGCATTTTACTTCATTTCAGATCCTGATAGAATTGGACATTTCGACTCTATACTTAAAATGTTTTTTACCACTGACAATAAGCCATTATCTGAAAGTCTTTATTATTCAGAAATAAATACAGTCTCTATACATTTCCCACACATTCAATACTTAAGAGCTCTGTATTTTCTATGAAAGTTGATTTTTTTTTTCTCGCAAAAAAACATTAAAATATCTGTGCTGGTATGTTACATGTTGTTGCTTCACAACAGAAACGAACTAGTACTGTACATTTATTTTCAAACCTTTTTGATCAGCAGATTCTGAGAACATATATTATATATTCCAAATATGTTTGGAATCTGCCTGTCAAGGTAATGAAATTATAATTACGTGACAAAGTAATAATCAGGAATAAGTAGTGTGTTTTTATGCAGCATTTTGTAAAGCCTTGATTTTGTTTTGTTTTTATAATTAACATGTGAAAGAATGTGGAAGTGTCCAACAAAAATAAATCGTATGTTTAATGCAATAAAATATAGCTGCTTCTTAGTTCACATATCGTGTGGTGTATGTTTTTTGACATGGTAGTGTATAAATATTGTTTCATTGACAGCAAAACTGAAGAATAGAGGTAGAAAGTTAGAAGAGGAAAATTCTGTCAGTGTCAGAGCAACATTACATCTTTATGTTCATGGTCGACTGGTAGCAGTCATCACTCCATCCTTTATATTTGAGTTAATTTAGCCACATTCCTCTTCCATTTCTTTTTCTTTGTTACCTATAACAACAATCTTGTTTCTCCACTTTCCATTCACAAGTGAGCAGTTACTAACTTTGTGACAACTGTTTGAGATCAACCGTTTCCTGTTTTGACAGAAAACATGCCCAAAGCAGGGTCCTTTAATTTTCTGTCCCAGCCAGGAGTGGAAGAAGTGAGCAGGCTCTTACAACTTTAACTGCATGCCCATCAAACAATTTCCAGATTAACTTCAACACCAACAGTGACAATCCAGACGCTGTTGCACAACCTCACTTGTGCTCTAGTGTAAATGACGAACAGAGCTCTGTTGAAAACATCCCAGTAGAGTTGTGTCTATGTGCAGCATATTTACTGAAAGCTATAACAGAAGTTGCTCTGCTCTGATGTCTGAATACTTTGGGCCTGGTTTTATGGGTGGGACTACAAAAAGAAGAATGTGAGTGTTTTCAGCCAACAATGACTTTGAATTGATACTTGTTGATGCATATGTTGCATCACCTTCCCTACTTTTACAGTGGAGAATGATAAAAAAGAGTTCATGTGTATTGACAAAATATTCATGATAAATATTTCTTGGATTAATTTGAAGCTTTTTGTGATTTTTTTCATTATAAAAGCTCAGATTTTTTATTCACTTTAATAAAAATAATAATTTAGCATTATAATATATGGTCCATCCTATCCTTCCCTTTCTTGACCATCATAGACCTCTGCTGTCTGGTTTGACTCGACATCCTCCTGCTCTTCTGCAGAGCTCGCAGCAGCAGTGGACACATCGCTGCTGATGTTTCCCTCTATTAGAATATACTGAGTTTCAACAGTTTCCACCTCTTCCCCTGCTTCATCAAACTCACTCCGTCCTCTCCCTGATTCCTCCAGAGCTTCATGGGAAAGTCCTATCACATGGAGTGTGTTCTCATTTATCAGTTCTTGTGGGGAATCATGACATTCCTCCTCTTTTGATTCGTCACTCATCAAAGTTGGTAAAGTTGTGCTCTGTAACTGTTCAGTGTTATAACTCTCCTCTTCTGGTGTTTCTGTCTGGTTGCTGACCGGTTCTTCCTCAGCTGACAGGTTTGAGGAACTCTGTGGACACTCCGTCGTGATGGATGCTGATGTTGCCTTCTCTTTCAGCTCCTCTGCATCGTCTGACACCGCCAGAGGTTCACTCTCTCGGTTTGAGACTTCAGTGGAGCTCTGCTCATCAACTACTATGTTCTCAGAAACTTCATCACCTGTAAGAATAGAAGATTTACGATACCTTATCCCAACCACACACAGGCCAATAGATGGTGTGCACTAAACAAGTAGAGTCCAATTCACCTTCCAGTGCAGGCAACTCTGGAGACTCAGGTTGCTGAGGATTCAGGATGATGGAGTCTTTTCCTTCTAATAGGATGAAAAAATATAAGTTAACCTTCATGAAAGTGATAGAAATTGAGTCTCGGGCAACTTAAACTCTTTCGTGGATGTAATGACTTAATAGAATCATTAGGTTGATGGAAGAAGAAGAGTGTAAAATGTTAGATGAAATCACTTTGAGGCAAACATACTTCCATATATTCCCAGAGACACATTATAAGTCAGGCCTTCAGGCAGCAAGGAAAAAAGGACAGAGGAAAAGATTAATATGACAGTAAAGAGTCCAAAGAATTCAAGGTTCAATAAGATATTTATGAACATTTATTAAGATGTTCACCTGGCAGGCTCCACAGCCCTGACATTTCCAATGTTTTTAGTTTGGTCTCCAGCTCTGCGACTCGGTTTCCAAGAATCCTGTTGACAAAGGTGGCACAAATTCACGTGATCTCATCCAGCTTACTGAAATGTGTGGACATGAGTTTAAAATAAGAGATTGAGGAGTACTTGTTGATCTGGCGTTGGTGCTGAATCACCATGTTCTTCTCGTGGATGGTTTCCAGCAGAGCTGTGGCCAGAGACTTGAGGTCTGAGATTGACTGTGGAGTCACCGGCAGACTGCAGCCATTTTCTTCTGACAGCAACAATTCCTTCACTGCACACACAACATGAGTCATGAGTTAAAGTACAGATACCAGGTGCTGTATTCTGATTCAAGTTTGCATGTTGTTTGCTGATATTTGACATTCTCTAGTGTTTGGACTTTAATAACATGAACTTTCTGACCTTGTTTAGCAGACAGCACCCCAGTGAGCGCACTGCTGTTTGCTTTCCCACTGATCTTGGAGTTTTTTCGACACTCCAGGGCGCTCTGAAACCAGAGGGGGGCATTAAAAACACAAAACACATAACTCTAGAGGTGAAATACTTTTTTTTAAATCCTTATAGATGAATGAACAAAAGTTACTCACCTTGTACTTTGTCAGATTCTTTTTCAGCAAGTTGATTTCTTCTTGAAGCTGACCGAACCGTTCATGCAAATACCTGAAAAATTAGAAAAAGTCAAGATTCAGACAACATAAAACTTCATCAGTACTATCATCTGCTTCCATTGGAAATAATTTTTCAGTAATTTTATAGTCAAATCTAGATGTCATAATGCAACTTTTCACAGCAGGCTTGATTCAAACCACTCTGATATTGTTCCTTTAACTGTGGACATTTCTGCAGATGTTTTAAAACAAAAGACATAAGATAAGATAAGAGAGTCCTTTACTCGTCCCACAACGGGGAAATTCAAGTGTCACAGTAACAAAGTAGACAGTGCAAAAAATATAAAACAAACAAGAGCCTATAAAATATCAATTATTAAAAAGTTATTAGCAATTAAAATGAAAGAGGTAAAAAATAAGCATATCTACAACATATATAATATATATTATTGGTTATAGAGTCTGACCACTGCAGGAAGAAAAGACCTGCAGTATCTGTCCGTGAGACACCGCGGGGGAAGAAGTCTGTCACTGAACGAGCTACTTAGTGTTGTTATGGTCTCCTGGAGGGGGTGTGACGTGTTGTCCATCAGAGAAGATAGCTTTGCTATCATCCTCCTGTCAGCCACCACCTCCACAGGGTCCAGTGGGCAGCCCAGGACAGAGCTGGCCTTCTTCTGTTCAGCTTCTTCCTGTCAGCAGCAGAGATGCTGCTTCCCCAGCAGACCACTCCAAAGAAGATGGCTGTTGCCACCACAGAGTCAAAGAAGGACTTCAGAAGAGCCCCCTCCACACCAAAAGACCTGAGTCTCCTGAGCAGAAAGAGTCTGCTTTGTCCCTTCTTGTACAGCGCATTTGAGTTGTCTGACCAGTCCAGTTTATTGTTCAGGTGAGCACCCAGGTACTTGTAAGTAGTAGTCATGAATAAAATATCTTTTAGGAACTAACCTGTTCTCCATACAGAGTGCGTCTATGTCAACTATCCGAATGTCGTCATTGCCCACGATGTGGTTCATTTCCACGTTGAGACGATGAGCCTTCTGCTGAAACACATCCCGCTCCGCTCGAACGTCCTGCAGCTCGTCTGTAAGAGACTTCACGCTGTGTTCCAGAACCTCATTCTGCAGCGACACAACACACGACACGTGAGTCCATCCAAACTGATGTCATGTACTAATGCTATAGTTTGTTTGCTGGTTGTAGGATTGCTGTTTCATCCACTCAAATGCTCTGTCATTTTTGATTTTCATGTGAATTAAAAAGACTGAATGCATTTTTTAAATTTATATATTTGACTACTTTTCCCATAGTATTTTAAGTTGTTCAAACATACTGCTGCAATAAATAAATTTAAAATAGATCAAGTCATGTCCTCCTGTACTTGCAGTAGCTGTTCAGGAGACATATTGACTATGGAGGTTGAAAGTGCTCTTTAAAACAGAGCAAATTAAAACAATGAAAAATGCCAACTCAAAAATATCTGAATGGCCAAAACTACAGTACTTAAAGTGTCCTGTTCTCACCTGCTCTCCCGCTCTCTCTAATTGTTTGACCAGATCTTCTCGTTCATGTGCAGGAAAGTGTCGGGCGCCGACCTCCTCGTCTCCCAGCCGCTGTTTGGTGATTGTCATTCGTAGAAGCTGGTGAGACAAACAGAACCTGATACACATACAACAACCAAGACAAACATCCATTATGATACCCTGATTTGATGTAAAGGAACACATTGTACCTTGTTATCTCCCTGAGCTTCCAGCAGTCTTTGTTTCAGCTCCTTCACCTCTTCTGAAAGTTGACTGTTGTTTTCTCTGGAGTCTCTCAGCAGCTGGGCCAAATTCACCTGAAAGAGACATAAACATGAGGTCACATGCAAGTAATCACACAAGTTTAATTCAGCTATAGATGAACATACTGTATATAAGGAGGATTAACTCAAAGCTATGCAAAGCAAGATTTGTATGTAAAAAATCTCAAATTTTGTACACAGCATGATGAAAACATCTGGGTTATTTAATGGAATAAGTAATTTATGCAGTTGATCACTGTTCATTGAACACTGTTCTCACAGGCAGTGATTACTGATAGTGATTTGTATGTCTCTGATCAAAGCACAGCTCACATACCTCAATTGGGACACAGCTGGATTCACTTTGGCAGTCTTTAATTCTCTTCCTGCCTGAATATTTCATCTTATTTTTTTTCCCTAAGTTCTATTTGTTGGGCATTTTTGCCTTTAATGGATAGGACAGCTGAGGAGAGACGGGAAATGTGGGGAGTAGAGAGTTGGGGAGGACATGCAGAAAATGGTCTAGTTTTGAATTGAACCTGCAACCCCTGCGGCAAGAGCTATAGCCTCTGTATATGGGGCAAGCGCTTAGACCGCTAGGCCAACAGCGCCCCCATTTCTTCTTAATTTAAAGAAGATCAGACTAGAATTCTAGGTAGAGGTCTTCATATTCCGCTTACTTGGATCCTTTGTGTAAAGCTTTCAAATGCACTTTGTATATATATATAAGTATATATGTGTGTGTGTGTGTGTGTGTGTGTGTGTGTGTGTGTGTGTGTGTGTGTGTGTGTGTGTGTGTGTGTGTGTGTGTGTGTGTGTGTTTGTGTGTGTGTATGTAGCTCTTCAAACTGTATGCATTCATGTGAAAAAGTTCACTCACTTGATTCCTCTTCTCAGGAGGCAGAGAGGGATCTCCATCCTATTTGGAAAATACAGAAAATCATCACTAAATGTTGCATCTATGAAATTTGAAAGAAAACAATGGTAAATTAGTTATTTGTAAGCATAGGTAGGACTAGTTCAGCCCAAAAGATTTTTCTTACAATGAGTTCTCTGTACTTCTTCTTGAGTCCTTGGTGTCGCTCTCGGAGCTGGTTGGCCATTAGTCTGTACTGATCTCTCTCCTGCTGACAGGTGTCCAGCTCTTTAGACAGGATCAGGAGAGCCTCCTTCTTACTATCCAACTTCCGCTTACAAATCAGGAACTTCATAAAAGAAAACATAAGTCACAAGAAGATAAGAAGGAAAAGCATTATCAAAGGAATACTGACTGATTCAGAAGCGATAGGCAGTACTATCTTGTCGAGAAAGAAACTCTAAATTAATTTGACTGTTGAAGAAGACAGTAATGAAGCAGGGAGACAGATGTGTACAGAGATATTCAATATCCAATCTTAAATATTAGAAAAAAAGCAGCAGATCCTGACATCTGAAAAGCTGAAAAAGCTGAATATTGGAATGGAGATTGGTTGAAAAGATGATCAGTACTGTTTTCAGTTATTTTACATTTACCGAATCCTCAAAAATAATTAAGGAGCTGAATTATTGATAGTTGATCATACAAATTCAAAAATATTCAGTCTGCCTTTTATGTAGTAAGTCCTAACTTAATGATTTTTCTTATGTATAACTACTTTTGAAACTATCCTTGCTATTCATTTTATTCTGTCACTTTTTACTGTTGGATATTATTATTTATATTTTCATTTTAAGGTTATTGCACTACTTACCTTTCACTGTTTTATCATATATTGGTATTGCTGCTACTGATAATTAGGGATACACTAGAGAGTTGGTTCTAGAGAGTAACATCTGCCATTGGCAAATAATCAGTTTCAAAGAGATGTAAGTATCCATTGTTTCTCTGTTCAGTAGCATCAATTCAAGGCTGGCTCACTAGTCCACCCAACTGCTGATTCAGAGCAGAGTCTTTTTTATTGGGCTGCAGCAATCATAAACTCTGATGTGACATAAGAGGGCAACATGTGGGATTTTTTTTCATTGTCAAACATTACAGAAAATGTCCCCCACTGTAAGATTATTAAACTCTCTTAGAGAAAGTTCTACAACATTTAAATGTTAGACCTACTCCAGTGGCATTTTGAGAGCAGGGACTACTAGAAACAACTTAAATACATAGAGATTTGTGGCCCTGAAGTGGCCCTGAAGTGCAAATCACAACAGCAAATCAGAAAACACTACGACAAATTAGGAAACACTCAATCAGAAAACACTACAACATAACCAAACCAGAAGAAGTAGGTACTGTCGGCCGTAGTGTTTTCTGAATTGCCGTAGTGATTTGCACTTCAGGGCCACCGTAGTTTGTTGCATGTTAAGCACTTTGAGTTTCATTTTAATTTGTTTGAAAGGGGCTTTATAAATACATTTGATTGACTTAACTTGTGGCAAGTGGAATTTTAGATCATGCTGGTAGAATAAATGGCTGGTTAGCTTTTTTAAACTATAATAAAACATGAATGGTCATATACAAAGCTTATTATGCAATTCAGACTGATTATTACCCTTTTTACATATTCCTGATGGATCTGTAGCTGATTACCAACTCATTATTTCTCACAAGCTCTCATCTTTATGCCATCAGGCAGGAGGTACAGGTGCATGAAAACTAGGACAAATAGACTGAAAAACAGTTTCTACCCCACAGCCATCACTGCACTGAATGCTGATAAAACATAAATTCAGTACTGTGATATCTTGCCTAAGGGAATTGTGCAATGAATGTCCAATGTAAATGTATGTGTGGGGTGGTCTGTCTTGTGGGTTTCTGTGTTTTCTTAGCACTTTTTATATATATATATAATCTATTTGCACTGAAACAAGATTGCACTTAATTTCGTAGTACTTGTGACAATGACAATACAGATATTCTATTTTATTCTTTAATAATTTGTTATGACAAATAATCTGTTATAGTCAGAGCAAAGTCGATATAACTGGATTTGCACCTTATATGTCGTCACTTGGCATAAATGACTCCGGGCTATGCAGGTACAAAAACAAACACTTCCTTATCAACATTTCCTGTAAAGTAACACAGCTGCGATTTCATCCTGCTAGTTGCATGTTTTATCTGACTGTGGCTGCAAGCTGCACCCGACAATCCAGACAACGTGAAACGAAGCAGATTAACTGTATACATGCGTTTGGTGCACAGGCTCAGTGGAGGTTAGTGACTCCTGTGTTTTTCTCCACAGTCTCACCTCGTTTAGAAGACCCTGCCAGTCACTCTCGCTCCTCCTGGACGGATCCATCTCGGAGCACGCGACGAGGAGAAAGTACAGTTAATAATTAGAAAATGTGTGTTTTAAATATTTAAGACCAGGTTACTTCTTGGGGTCAGATTTAGAGACATTTTGCATCATCGCAACGGATTAGGTGAGCAGGAGACGCGATCTGCACCACTTCCGTTCGTCGGCCTGACGTCAGAGAATCGTCACGACGCATTTGGAAGCCCTTTATGTGTAGACGCTGTAGCTTCATTTATAGCCGTATATAACTAGGAACAGATAAAGGAACATTTTAATCACATAGGTCGTCATGAATATTTCATCCACACTAGTTTGCATTTATTGCCGCTGACATTCGATAAAATCTTTCTCAAAGTACCAAGATGGACGAGTTCAAGCTTTAGGTTTGTCTCTAATTACAGTTTTTCTTGATTGCTTACACACATTTTTTGAAAGCATGCCTCATACTCTCAGAACTCTACACACAAATCAAAAATCACACACACAATGGGCAAAACCCCTTAATTATCCTGCAAAAGGAAACTTTACATTCAAAACAATGTTATTTCTTCTCAAAATTATATTTTGTTTCCTAATGACACACACAAACCACAATATAAATAGACATTTATAAGAACCAGTTGAACACTGATGTGCTCAATGTAAAATGATGAATTGAAAACACTTTCTCCATTCATCATAATGACTTAGGCCTGTTTTTGTTCAGTGTTACCCTTACCACAGACAGTACATACATAAGTGTGTTGTAAAATATTTTAGAATATTGTTTTTATACTCTAAACACACAAATACACGGTCACAAATATATTTTATTTTTCACAAAAAAACAATGTACACAGTGTACATCCCAACCAACACAAAGGTGCACATACAGTGGTCTACACACAAAACAACAGAAGAATTGCCTGTATACAGTTACAGTAAAAAAAAAAACACTCTTCTGTTTCGGTCTGGCCACAGCACCTCATCCACATCACAAGCAATGGTTTCCCAGGCCAAGCAGCGGACGGAAATATAGCTCTGATCGCTAATTGTAAAACTGTGTGACGTGTTTGCCCATTTGATGAGTCAGTGTGGCCATAGTAGGGCAATTAACTTTAGATTTTGAATGACAGTGTGTTCCTTGTGCAAACAAGAAATTTTCTTCATGAAAATTATGCCAAATGCAGAGAATTATGTGTTGTGTTTTGAAAAAAGTGTGTTTTAGAACTGCAATTTGAGTGTTAAGTAGGATTTGTGCTTGTAGTTTAGCAGAATTGGTTCAGGGGGTTGGTGTATGGGTTACATGTTGTGGTCATTGTGTCTCAAGTACCAGTATTTTTGTGTAAACAATTGAGAAAAACTGTAATACAGTATATATACACATTTCTCAACATCCACCACACTCTTCTCAACACTATAAGCACAAAACCCAATTTTCAAACTACATTCACCAAACATCTGACTCTTCCTGTAAAACCAAACAGTGTTGTCAGATCATACCCCAAGTCAATCAAAATTAAAACAATACTGCAGTCATTACACACAACATAAAACAATTGAAAACACAATGCTCAGGAAATGAAGCTGTAGAAATAATGTTTATTGTTCACAGTAGGCTACATTATTTTTGCCAAAAAATTTAAATCCTCTTTGAATTTAGCACCTGTATACAATAAAAATAAAGTAGAAACAAACACAAAATGGTCTATCACAGTAGCTTGGATTTCATCAGAAGGTACAGTTCTTTGTCTTTCTCGATCTCGCTCCCCTCTTCTTCCTCCTCGACCACCTCTTACACGCACTCTTCCTCTGCCTCAGATTATTTCTGTCCATTGTACAACCTTCAACAGCCAGTGCTCTCTGAACTGGCTTATATTGGTTTCCTCACATCATTAGCCACAAGTGTGATCAGTTTTGAGTGGTTGTGTTGAAGCTGTGACACCTGTGCTTCAAATGTGTTGAACTTTTGCTACCTGTGCTTACCATTATGCAACACAAGTGCATCACAGTGCAACATATGTTTTAGTGAGTGAGAATGTGTTTGTTGTGTCTAACAGGTGAAAAGTGCTTATGGTTTTGCCAAAAGAGTGACTCATTCAATACATGGGTTCAGTCCGCTAAGAGTTTGGTTCAGACAATAGGGTTTAGTGTTTTAGCAATTGAGAAATACTGTAATGTCCCTACATGTCATGCAGTGCTAAGAAATGTTATGTATAAATGTATGTTTTATTTATTTGAAGGGTGCTCACTCAGCCCACATTACGTGACACAAGGTATTTTTCTTGTTTCTGGAAACACTGGAACAAATGTGTTTTTATGTTTTAATCATGATGAACATGTAAACTGTAAACATTGCTGACCCTGTATTGTATCTGTTATTATTTATTCTAGTTTTTTATACCTTTTATAATGATATGGGCCTATGAGTCTGAAAATAAAGTATATAAATGTTATGAAACTGTAAGCTACAGTATTGGCTTCTGTTTGATAGTTTAATCTACATCACAATGCAACACAAAGCCTGTGATGTTTAATATTAAAATAGCCTATACATACACATATTTCTCACAGACTTAATAAGTTTTTCTTTTACTTTGGATTGCTGAACACAGAAGGAATCTCGTCTATTTCATTTAATTCATTTTTATGTTTGAGCAGATTATTCAGTAAATAACCTCTTCCTCGAGGGATCAAATGACATACCTTGAGCAGCTTTGACGGAGCATTAAACACACTTTAAATTCTTGTTATTCTAGAGTGAAGAATTGTGTTGTTTGTTGCACAAATGCTTTCTCAGAGGAGAGATGCTGTCAGTATTACCATTTTCAAACACTTTGTGTGAGGCACCAAAGGTCACATCATCAAAGCACCTGCCTGAATTGAACACAGAGTGAAAAATGGACAACACCACATGTGGTTAAATGTTCTTTAATGTATTTACACAAACTTATATAAGCCTGAAGATTGTGTAAGAGATGAGAGGGGAAATACTTCAGTTTTCCATTAAATCTGAAATGACAATACATACCTATTGCTTATTCTAGATCCTGGTAACATCTTATGACAGCCATGAGACCATGGCCTGATTTAGACTTCATTTCATTGTTGTGTACGTAAAAACATTTTATATTGAAGGCCAATCGAACTGTTATTTCATCTGTAAAATTCATGACAAATATCAAAGTATCAGTGCAGAAAAGAGGACACTTCATGTGACGAAAGAACATTGAAATTAAGTTTCATGTTGTAGCAGCACACAATTAACCTTGTGATTGTAATTCAGAGCGACATTCGGTAGTATACATTTTGCATAGGAATTAGAAGTACATTATATTTTGTAAAGCCACTTTTCAGGCACTCTGATGTTACAGCAGTTAGTTATCAAGGTAGATGCAGTTAGACTTAAGCTCATAATATTTATCATTCCATTCAGCTCCTGAGAAAGCCTTTGTTTCATGCACATTAAATCAACCATTATTTTAGTAATTGGGTTGATATGGCTTCATTGTTTTCAAGAGAGACAAAGTTCCATTTGTTTTTTAATTGATAAGAAAAGAACATCAATTTCAGCAGCACAGCCAGGTGAGGAAGGGAGGAAGGGAGATTTGGGTTTCACGCCACTTACTTGGTGCAATAAACCATAACACTTCAAATATCTTCCAGGAGAGGCTGTCTGAAACTGTATGCCATCGACTTTATTATTTCTAATGGTTATCACGTCTTATCCTTCTATCAAATCCGGTTTAGTGGTTTTGTACCAGGCACCTTCTTGCTGTGACGTTACATTGTTGACAACCATACCACTGTTCTGTAAATAATCAAACCTCCATATATGCTAGAAACGCTAGGAATGCATGTTAGTCTCAAACCAAGAAAGATAAATCTGCATAAGCAATATAGGCTGCAGTTGAAACTCCATAGTAGCATACACACAATATTGATCCAAGTTACCAATTCTGTGATCAATTATTACTTTACTAGGCATTATAAGCTTAAATCTACAATGATATGCTCAAACACCATGGATTTCCCCTTAAAGCTGGAGGAGAAGATGAAATTCCTGCGGTCAGTGGTGATTGCTATGAATGACCGGGGCGACTGAACATAAATGTCCTTAAACTTATGAAACATTTTGGTCTCCACGTCCCACAAGTGGATCTGTGTGAAGGAATAATCGCTGCCTAGAGCAAGGTAGTGCCTGTCTGCGAAGGTGAACGGCTGGAGGATCATGGCGCCTCGAGATGGCAGAGCCTGTACCTCAGTGAACTGCTTATTGGCCCACTTAAGGAGTTTGGAGTCACCTATATAGCAGGTCATAGTCAGAAACAAGTCACCCTCCAATCGGAACGCTTTGATCGCCACCACATCATCAACATTGGGGATTTCACCGTGAAGGATGAACTTGAGCGTGCTCTTGTTCCACAGATACATGACAGGTGCCTGAGAGCGACTGGCTATGATGAGGTAAGACTTTCCGTCCACTTCCACAAACTCGGCATCAGTGTCACGAAACCACTCGTGGAGGAACTGGTAGGAGTAGAAACCAGTTTCATTGCGGTCTGGTTGGTCAGTCCACTTGTACAGAGTAGACAGTCCTGCTTTAGAGCTGTCCACGATCAAAAAGTACCAATCACTGTCCACCTGGAAGACCTCGATGTCGTTTGGCTTTGAGATGTTGAAGACCTCAATAGTTTGAAACTTTGTGAACTTGTTCTGCTGATCGTCAAACTTATAAATATGAGAGCCGCCAAAGAGTTGAGTTACAATTATCAAGACGTGGTTGTCGATCAGAACCGACCTGCAGCCAACAACAGATTTGCCTATAAGGAAAATAAAGACGTCAGTGGCACCACAATATAAAAATGGTATTTAAACCTATCATTAATAACCCTTAAAAGTTGCTTGATTAAATAAACTGTAAAAAATTATACTGATGGTAATATTTTTGTATTTGTCAAGAAATCTGATGGAAAGACTAAAACCAATCACCAGATTGATCTTTTCAAATAACTTTCATCAGTTTTGTCACACCTGTAATGTTATCAAATTTTCTGAAATTCATCTCGACGTGATCCCACTCCATGACCACACAGCTGTTGGAGTTAGGGGCAGCCATCGCCACGTAGATGTCCTCTTTGAAGGAGAAGATGTCCGCTGACATGGACTGAATGGGAATCGACTGATGACGCACAAAGTCTGTGAAATGCAGACAAACACAGAAACTGCCAGTCTGCTGACAACGTGAGAGAGTTGAACTCACAACCCCTCTTCTTAAATTACACTTTTTATGCTGTGAAATGCTTCTGAATGACAGTTTGGAGTCATAAAGATCTTATTTGGGGATTTGTTACAGTTAATTTTTTAATGTTGTTGCACTGTTCAGGGATTTTTCAGTTGTATATCTGTTTATCTTTGACTTTTTTTGTTATTATACTGATATTGTTACAATGGTTACTTCATACAGAGATAGGTCTGATACAGCAAACAGTTGTGAACATAACAATACAAACTGTCACAGTGCTGTCAAACACCTGTAAAACTAAGAGTTTTCACATCAGCCTTGGCTACAGCTTCCTTGTATTGTTAAATATAACGTTTTAGCATGTTTAGCAAAGAAAGTCAGAAGCAAATTAAAAACAGTGTTACATTCTTGTACTGTAGAGGGAATCAGTGTGATGATTTCTTTGGTTGGTTTACAAAAATGATCACTTCAGTCCGTGTTGGTAGCATGTTAGCATGCTAGCTCTAGCATCAAGCTCAAAATACAGCCCCAAATACTTTTTTCTCCATCTTGTTTGGGTGTGTGTCTGCACTTATGAGTGTGTGTGTGTGTGTGTGTGTGTGTGCACATATGTTGGTGTTAACAGAGGCACACATGCTAGCAGGCCTTTGCACACTGCTGCATGACAGCATCCTGCTGAATTATTCAGTTTTTTTATTGATTTACTACTTTTTCTGTCTTTTCTTTTTTCAAAGTATCTAGTTTACCGTTGACTATTTGTTTTTGCCCTCGGCAGTGTACTTGTCTTTTTACCTGTGGAGATGCACTCTCCTGGTGGAATAGGAAGGTCATTGAGCCGCTTGCCCTTCATGTCACTGGGCCCGGCACAGAAGACATCTGATACTGTGGCGTTTGTGTTTTTCAGCCACATCATCAACCATTTGTTGTCACAGTTGCACTGGAAAGGGTTTCCTCGAAGATCCCTGATGGATTACAAAGGGAAGAGTCAGTATCTGCCAATTCAGTTGAATGCATTTAACAATCCCCAAGGTACACAAACCAACAAAAAGAACATAAAGAGAGAAAACAATGGAATATTGTAGCAGATTGATAAGAGAAAGAGATAAATGGGGTTAAAATGTAACTTCTGTTATTCATTTAAGGTGTTCCAGGATGGGACAAAGTACATTTTAAACTTTCACTTGATTATACATATGCATCTTAATAATTAACATTATTAACATGAGGTACATGCTGAAGAATAAAGAACTGAAACTCATATTGGCTTTTCATAAAGTCGATCTAAGATGAAAATACAAATAAGGCTAAAAACTAAAGTCATGCTAAAACTGTGATGCATTATGAAAGAGAACAGAGTATTCCTGGTCTCTTAATGCAGCAAAATATAACACACAGCCTGAGTCAGCTTCACGTTGAAAGGCAGTAAGGAAAAGGGAGACACATGCACATGCGCACACACACACACACACACACACACACACACACACACACACACACACACACACACACACACACACACACACACACACACACACACACACACACACATACTGCTGACACGACAACTGCTTACTCACAGTTCCAGTAATGAATCCAAGTGAAAGAACAGATCTCTGGGCAGGAACCTCATCTTATTATTGGCTAGTGATCTGAAGCAGAGCATTTAATAGTATTACATGTGATACATCTTTTTGTAGTTGTGTTGATAAGTATATATAGAAAAGCAGCAGACTTACAAATGAGTCAAATCTCGCAGACCACGAAAGGAGTTTTTGGTGATTGTTTCAATCTGGTTTCCTTCAATAAATCTGCCCCGGGAAAATAACAAAGTATGATGAAATAATGAGACATGATGACATAATGTAGACTACTTTGTCATATCAGATTCCTGAACGGATAAATCTCAAGAATCAAAAGTTTATCTATCAGTCTAATGATATTGATAAGGGGTAAAATGTGTTTTTTTTTTTTAGGGATTTAGATGTTTAGATTGGGGTGTGTGGATCTTAATGTCTGGTGTATTCTTGTTTTAAACTGCTATTCATCTCATTTCAAATACATACTCATTAAAATTGAAAAAGACTAATGAAACCTTACATGTTCAACTATGATAGAAGTAAGATTTCCAAATACTCACAAATATTCTAGATGTGGAAGTCCAGAGAAAGCATCCTCTTTGATTGTGGTCAAAGAGTTTGCATTCAGAAGTCTGTTGAAAGAAAAGTAAACCCTGATGACTAAACAGACCATTACAAATGACTTCATGTGCTGCTTATTTTACTTCTTACTAACAGGATGGGCAGAAAACGTATGCATCACTTATAATTCAATTACTTCATGGTTTGTTTGTGTTGCCTTATCTGCACAACAAAGCCCTGCAAGTCATTTATTGATCAGCAGTTAAACAGGATTGCACTTACAGCAGCTGAAGAGAAGGCATAAGAGAAAACATTCCCTCAGTGACTTCAGAAATAGAACCATTCACCATGCTCCTGTTAGAGAAGCACATTAAATCATAGTCAGACTCGGACTGGGACATCTTTACACTCTGTACCAGACACACCGGGAGCCAACTCTGCAGGGCAGAAAGCACGACGCTGTCTCCTTGAATGCCACATTGACTGCTTTGTTTTGAAATAAAAAGATCCTCCACTTTGGTTGAATATAAAACTATTAGTTACTCACAGTGAGTTGATGTCGCTAGGTATAGTCTTTGGGATCTGTGTGGTTCCGACGCAGATGATCGTCTCCTTGGTGCATGAGCATCCTGAAGGACATTTGAAACTCCTTTTACATTCAGCAGTTCCGCAAATGAACATAAGCACCAAACCGGTCAGTAGGCAACGTTCAGCAGATGTCATGTTTCCCCTCGCACATTAATCTCAGTAAATGAGAGCGTGGTCAGTAATGGCAGCAGCCTTTACCCGCCCAGGCGACATCAAAATGCAGCAGAACTGTGGAAAGCCCTGACACAGGCTGATACGGCTGCAGCTGCGTCCCGGAAGGCAGCTTCGGGTTCGGACAGTGGAGGGAAAAAACAAAACCGTCAACTTGTCAACAATGGACATTTAAGGGTAAAAAAAAATGCTCAAATGTTGTACTGATTAGGTCAATTTTCCTACAAAAACACATAAAGTGATCATCTTTGCGGGGGGGAATGACTTGAACACCCAAAACAGACGAAACGATCCCAAATGTAGTGAGGAGTTTTTCAGCACCATGGACAGCGTTCATGTTTTTGAAACGCACGTGCATACCTCTACCCGTCACACAACAGCAAAACACTTTCTATAACTTAGAAAGCCAAACAAAGACAATAACATGCGTGAGAGACCATGGCCCCTCAACATTATAAAGAGATGTACCAAACATTTTCTGCACATCATAGGTGCTTTCCTTTTAGTTTTAGTGGTACAGTTATAGTTTTTAGATTTCTCTTTAAGAAACAACAAAGAGCTAAACTGGTGAGAGCTTTGGACCATCTGGTCTAGTGATTGCTGTTACACGAATTAGCCACCAGAGGACAGCAGCCGATAATCAACAAGTTAAAGCTCTGTTTTTACAAACTATGACATCGTTCCTAGCTTTCAAGTCGTCTCTGTGCATTTAGAAAAAATGCCACTTTTTGTAACACACATTTTGTTTTCTCCCTGATTCTTATAACTACAAACCCAGATTGACATACAAATAAAATCTCTTATTTGACCTAATAGATGTGCCATAAGACACACTGACAAAATCAGTTGAATTGAAACAGCTCTAAATACATATCTTTTCAAATATGTTAATTAATTGCAAATTGGGGGGAAAAAAATCATAAATAGTTTTTCCTCCAAGTTTCACAATATTTACTCAGATTCTCGTATTTGCTCCGCTACAAATAAAGCCATAATGATTGATGAGCAAAGAATAATTCTAACTGATGTCAAATAGTTAAATCATGATGATACACAATGAATGTTATTGTACTGAGTCCAAACAATAAAAGAAGACAATTGGATCACTCTGTTCTAGCAACAGGATAATTGATTATTATATGTACTGGAGTTTCATTTGTTTTTTGAAAAGGTTTATAAAGGCATTTTTTTTATTTACAAGAAACTTTGTCAAATAAACATGATTTTCCCCATGCACATCAGACCCTTTAGGCTTTAGTATCTAACTTAAAGCTAACAGTATCTCAACCATAAGTCTTTGTTAAGTGTTTTAGTCTGTATGAAACTGTCAGAGTTGAAACACTTCCATTTTCCCACCACCCTTACATTTACACCATTTTACACTTGATTCGTTGCATAACTCAATTGTCATTTTCACTGATCGCATGGGCTCATTGTTCATAGAAAGAAGATTTCTCTGAACAATAAGGTTGTTAGTTGTTGCTGCAGGCCCTAACAAGGTGCTGACCTTTGCTGGAGAACCAGCAGTTTATGAGCATGAGTGAAACCAAATACCCCTTGCCAGAAGGGAGCAACCGTACATATCTGCCATTGCTGGCATGATTCAAGACAGCTCTGCATCTAGCATTGCTGTTTTTAGGCTAGAGTATCCCTGAAACACTCAGGACACGTGCAAGCTGAAACCAGATGACGCCACAGCAAACATCTCTTTGCTATTTCTTTCTAGACAACCACAGTGCGATTCAGGAACTGAGAACATCGTCTCTGCAAAGTACAATCAACTCAGGCAAAGCCCGGTCTGTTGTGTTTCTCTGACATGATGACAAACTTGACTCGCATCACACGAACAATGAACACAATATTATCACATTCATTTATGTTTGGGATGTCTGTGCAATTTTATGAACAGAATAAAGTGAATTGTTTTCCTTCTACAGCATGTATAAATCATAATCAGCAAGAGTCTGTAGAGGTGGACAGGCATCAGTATGACTCGTCAAAAATCCCTGATTTAAACAAAGGGAACTTGAGAAGCTGTTAAGTATGAATAAATATGTTTACACAGAACTCTGGAATAACCTGATCTGGAAATCTTCTGGCCTTCTGTCTTTGCTTTCTTTCCCTTGCAGATACAGAAGTAAGATACATTAAACTGGTTTCAATGCCTTCAGGATTTCTGCACAGCATCAAAGAATGAATTAAAATAAATAACAGATAATGACTCTGAAACAATACACAAACATGCATAATCTTTAACAGAAGTTTAGGGACTAGAAGTGAGATGAGCCTGCTGTCCGATATACATAATACAATCCCATTGAGACAGCACCAATTACTGGAAATCATGGTAATAGTACAGTAAATAAGTGATACAATTAACTTTCTTTATAGTATTGGCATATACATTATGTGCAACAAGGCAGGTTCATGCCACATATGTAGGATTTTCAAAACGTGAAATTAATTTGGGGCCATTAAATGTATGGACTAAGAGTGGTGTTTTCCTTGTATTGATTATAAAGTATATTTGTACTTTAAATATAACAGTTTGGATATGAAAACATTGTAAAATGCCCTATAAGGCAGCCCTGTAGTGTAAAGTTTAATTCTAACCATGTTATAGTAATCTATTGGTTGAAGTGTTTCTACAAAATGAAAATAAAATGCTCTCAAAGTAACGCCAGGCAACCCCTACTTCCCACAAATTTATATTCTTGGAGGCTGAAATAAATGTTTATGCATTCTGTTTTTTGGGGTACATAATAACACCTTATTTTATTGAACATGAAACATGTCAGGTTTTACTGACTCGGTACGATTTGGGTTACATTTTGATGGATGTGTTGAAATTTGTGATATTTATAAATGTGTAAACCGAGTGAACCCTCAGCCTAAATACTCAGTGATCATTTATCCTCCTTAAGTGAATTGTCATTATTGGCACTTTAGAGAACCGCTCTAATCCTTTACATCCACTAAACCTCCCCACATATGACACTTTCAAATCCAAAGCTGACCTTTGACTCTTTGACCCATGGAACCCTTGAATGTGAAGAGGGGGTAACCTGCAGAAGTGCGGCTGTGTCTGGCTGCTGGTGACTGCTTCACAGCAGGTGTTCAAGCCCTAAAACTTCTCCAGTTCCCTCCCAGGAGCTGTAGATGACTCAGTGCTCGGTATCAGACACTCACCGACGATGTTAGACGGCACGAACCTGTAGAAACTCAAAACAGATAATACCAGCATGTACACTATTTCAACAAGTCTGTGTTTGCAATCAATTCAAATGTTCAGATTAAATCGGTAACAATTGACCAATTAGTTTTGAGTGTTTAACTTATATTTGACTGTTCTGAAAACTGATCAATCTATTTGCAGCTTTTTTAAAAAGAAGAAAGGCAAGCTTCATCCAGGACAGTACACTGAACATTTAAGGATGCTTGTTTTATTGAAACTCTGACCAACGTCTCTTAAGGTTTTGTGACAATTAAAAAAAAAACCACATCTAATCAGGTAAATAAAAAATACCTGACAATTTCACATAAATAAAAAATGTCTGTAGCAGCACTTTAACAGTCTGAGTATGCAAAATAGACATATCATCTAACATTCAATAGTATCCACAGATTTTACAATACAAAGACTGCACTGAAAGATAACTGAATTTATATATTAGCTTCAAAAATTGATGTTTATAAAGCGTTCTGACGAACAGAGCAAAGGTAAGAACCAAGGTAAGAGCAAAAGACTCCAACAGTTAGGCCACAAAGACATTTTTTAAAAACTGCAAGAAATTGCAGAATGTGAATCCAATGGATTTAACCAGATAGATTCAAATTAAAGGCATATAAGAGATAAAACAGGAAAACATAAAGAGATCAGTAAAAGAAGGCAAGCAATGAAAGAGGATAAAAAGATCTGAGGAATGTGCCTGTCATCTTAAACTCTTATTCTTTTCATAACAAGTAAAGATTTAAATATGTATGTAACTGAATGCCTGTGGTTGTGTGGTGAATGGCATTTTTTTAAGATGTGCACTTTCTGTATCATTTATAATAACAAAGGTATTTGATTTTCTTCAGTCTCATCTCATATTCTTCTATTTTCCATCCTTGTCAGGATCATGGTATGGCTAAACCTCAACATAAAGCATTGTATTTGATATCCAAATCTTGACTTAAGCAATGATTATTAAAACATGTATTCATCATTTCAAGAGAAATTCTCAGAATGAATAACAGATGTTCAGTTTTCCAACACATTTGCAAGTGTAAAAGTTTTGTTTCCATTAGTGGATTGCCTTATTTTACAGATATTTGCCTTGTGGTCATCTGCTTTTTTTGTTGGAGTTGAGGGAGATGAAGCTCTTACTGCAGCTCTTTTAACTGTTTTTAAAATACTTTAAAAATCTGTTTCCTCTCTGTAAGCACACACCCATCCGAGTCTGTCATGAGATCTGAAGTTGTCCATTTAGACCCATGTGATCTCTATGAGTGGGCGAACAACTGTGGGACCACCACTTGTCAGCTCTGAGAATCCGTCACTGTAAAATCAACACTTGTTAACACTGGAAGATTTGCTGTGTTACTGTTTAACTTGACCTTCACATTCAAACAGTTATTTTTGGAGTAGGTACTTTTCAGTATGAATTCTCAGCGGTGACTCAGCTCTGAATCAAACTCTGATGTGAGCGGGTCAGGGCCCGGGGTTGAAAAGGTCCTCACGTGGACTGTGGGTGCCATTGATTAATGGTGCTCATGATTTAACACCTGCTGTTTTAATGTAGCCACTGTAAGAAACTGATCTCAACTATGCTTGCGTGAGCGCTGTCCCCATTTTAAATAGCTGCCTAAATTTATCAGCTTTGTAGAGGTCAGTTCAACCTGCGTGTGTTCATGTTTTGACAGGGAAAGAGAAAATCTGATGTTTTATAAGGGTTAGATAAACCAGGCACATTCAGTGCCATATGTATTTTAGAGGGAGTGTATATTCAGACCTAACTGTCATAATTACTGGACCTTTGAAATCTTTTAGCACATTATAGTTTTCACATTTGATTTGCTGAGCTGCAAAGTGAAAAAGAAGCATTCAGCAGTACTGAAGCACTGATGCATCATTGAATAGCAATTATAGGTATAATGTGTTGATGGGAAATTTGAGCTTGGGGCATTAACCTTTAGAGGTTCACTGTTTGTTTCTGCAAGTCAGCAAATGTCTAGCAAATAGATCTCTGTTAATGGGTAGGAGTTCATGGAATCACAAGAAAGAGAACATACAAGTTTTACTACCCAAAAATGTGTTCTTTTTTCTTTTTCTAATGTTGTCATTTTAAATTTTCTCTAATCTTTGATTTTTTAATACTGGATTATTTAAGATCTTGAACTGTGAAAAAAATGGAAACATATCTAGTCAGAGTTTTAGGATAGCTGGTGCTGCTACTACATTTTAAATACTAATTTTGGGAGGAAGCCTACTAAATTAGCACGCATGAGGTGTATCAACATTGCACATATAATGTGTTCATGTCTGGATGTTTTTGCTATAGGGATTGGAGTCTCCTGGGGAACAGAGAAGAGCTAGCTGAGAAACACAGAAAACCTTCAAACAGCTTAGACACCTGAGGCAGTAACTGAATGTAAAGAAGCTCAACAGAAATCACCTTTTGAATGTTTTCACTTTTTTGGTCACACCATAACTGCTATCGGTTTATGGGTATATATTTTATGGATCAGGAGAGCCCACTGAATGTAATGCAAACACAGATGCAGATTTAAAAAGAAATTAAATGTGAATTTCTCAAGGATGTCTGGTCTCATTCAACATTGCAGCAGGTGGGCAGTTGGTTGTTGCTCTTTTGGCTTGGAAGCCTTTTATGCTAAAACTGCAAAGACATGTTGCTTCAAAATCCCATTTGTGCACACAGAAATGTTTCCAAAGTTTCAAGGTAAAATTATGTAGAGAAAATGAAGAGCTTAACAGAAAATTGTTTAAAGTGTTTAAAGATATCTTAATGTTCCTCTCTGATATGGTGAAGACATCTTCAACTCTGGACACAAACATTCCCACAACATGCACTTATAAAATCTAGAGCTGAGTTTACCTAAATATAAACCTTTGACGTTATGAAAATCATGCTAGCTTTGAAAATGCTGCCTGCTGGCCTTGATGTCCCTTAACTTGAGTTTTTGTCATATTTTGTGAATAAGGAGAACAATCATGACACACAATCCCATTTCATGTAATTTTTTGCCTATGATGTACAAAATGTGCTAAAGATTATTGAGAATCATTTTGACAAATCTGTACACTTTACTGTATTGTTTCAATTTGCTTTGAGAACTATAGCCACCCAAACACAATCAAGTTTTTAAAGGAAATATATCTTTGCTGGACCACAAGTTTTATGTCATCTTTTAACCAAGCAATTCATTTATGTCTCAGTATCCTGCACATTTCAATGGCTACTTTCACATTCTATCTCCATAAATTATAGATTGTACCAAATTAGCCTTTCCTGATGGGTCCTGTTTACAGAGGGGCCTATCTACAAACAGCTACTGGACAGGTATGGTGTCACAGACAATGGACCCAAAGTGCAAGATTTAGGGTAAGATTAAAGGCAGTACGTGTTTTACGGCCAGTGCAAATATTGATTTAAAAACACACACACACACACACACACACACACACACACACACACACACACACACACACACACACACACACACACACACACACACACACACACACACACACACACACACACACACACACACACACACACAAATCAAAAGGGGCAGGCAAAGGAAGAGTCATAAACACAATTAACTTGCAATGAGGGTACATACAGTGTACACAGACAATCATCAAGGGAAAACAAGTCACAATTCGGGCCAGTTAGGGAGGAACTGACATAATTACAATGACACAACAACAACAATAGACACTTAAAGGCAAGAATTAAAACAAGATATGACACGTAAGGGCAAGAACAACCTAGATGGGTACTTTGCTGCAAATATAGGAAAGTAGCACTAATCATTAAAAGTATGACACGAGGCCTCAATGAGACACTTCTCTTTTTGGGGAGAAGTTCCTTCAAATTGTACTCAAGTCTTACTTTAGCAAACACGTTAAGTTTGTTACCGCAACCGATTGAAAAACAGCTTGTTTTAAAAAGATGACCCCATGTTAATGACCCTGTAAAAGTGGAAATTGAGGGTGACAAAGGCTTTATACTAGTGGCCTCTGTCCTTGATATTGCTGTCAGTATGCCCTCCACATAGAGCAACTGTTGGCCCAACCCCTCCCTGCTGCATACCACCAATCTGGGGCCCTGTCCAGAAACAACACTTGTGTCTTCAACAGTTTGACAGAGGTCTAATAACCAGATCATAACCACCCAACACAGTATTATTCTGCATTGTTCCCAACACTGTTATCCAATCCTCCATTTAATTTTCCCAAACTCCCACGAGTCTAACATGGCCCTATGGTTAGAATGGATTATGTAAGGCTGACACAAATCACGAACCATGTCTACAGAAGAATGGATAAATGTTTTAATTCTTTTAAGTGACTGGCACCAGCTGGTGTTGAATATTTCTCTCAGTCAAGGGAAGACAGCTGTTTCAGAGAGAGGGAAGAGTACCATTGGGTTTGAAATACCATTAGTGCCAACATTAAGTAACTTAGTATATTATTCATACCATATGAGACATCCAAAGTGCTCTGCAATTATGATACAGTAGAATAGGATACCCTAAGATATGATATGAAACAATGTGATACAGTACAATATGGTAAGGTATAATATGACATGGTAAAGTACAGTATGGCACAATTAAGCGGCAACCTCCGACCGCAAGAATTGAAGCCAATGCAGAAGTGTTAAAAACTACAGTTTGTCAAGTGTCCACTTGAGGCTGGCTCCAGAAGTACCAGAAACCACATACACACAAACTCAAAAAAGCCGATCTTCACAGCAGAAGTAAAAATGTTTACAGCCTGGTACAAACGAATGAGTGTTGGCACACACTGTACGGGGGTGATTTTTTTTCTAACACTGCAATTTTGAAGACATTAAGAGTACGAGTTTTCCATTATGAGCAGCACAGCTGACTTGATTGACAGGTGGGAACAATGTAGCTGTTGGCTTGGAGGCTCAAAGCCCGCCTCTTTACCTCGACAGAAGTTAGATTGACTTAAGCATATCCAATATGAGTCCCGCAGACGATTGGCTTCAAAACAGCGCTTCAGAAACAGATGGATGACTTCACGGATACCACGCCCATTATTTATATAGTCTAGAATACGGTAGAATGCGATACGATAAGATTTGGTGCAGTATGGTAAGGTAAGGTACATTAGGGTACAGCACAAAAAAATTCTGTGCAATACTATATAATACATACAACACATTGTGGCACAATGAATAACATCAGGATATAACTTGACATGACATGATAAGATACAATACGAGAAGAGACGATGCGATACAATACTATTTGATATGATATGACATGATTTAAAGGTGTAGGATTGGATAGGATATAATATGATGGGACATGATAGGATACAATACTAAACAATACAGTATGAACTGAAACAACAGGATATAAATGATATCTCAGTGATGTGTCCCATTGGTTTATGAAGCGTTGTTTCAAAGCATATCGATGCCGGTTGCCAAATTGAAAGGCTATACTTTTGGACGACCTAACTACAGGTAAAGAAGTGGAATTGAGGCGGGCCTTTAGCTGCCTCACTAAAAGCTACAATGTGCCCGCCTGTCAGTCAAGTCAGTCGTGCCCCTAATTATGAAAAACCATGACTGTTTGTGTGTGTCCATAAGCTGTCATATCATTATATTAATTAGTGCTTTGCTTGTCTTTTTTATGTAGTGATACTGAGAATTCACATCAAATGTGGTGTCAAACCTTATAAAAGTGAGAGCAAACATCTCTCCTTAATGTTGTGTAACAGTAGGACATTGGTCCTGCACAAAAAGTGTAACTTGATGTCAAAAGTTATAAATTCTTCTCACCAAAACGTCCTGTCTGTCCAGAGATCAAGGACAAAAAGCCCACTAAGCCCTGGCAGCACATCAACCCCACTCTCATTCACCTCCACTGGCTCCCTGTTAAGTACCTTATCTCCTATAAACTCCTCATCCTCACCTTCAAATCTCTGCATGCCCTTGTCCCCCAATACTTGGCTGACCTCCTCCACCAACACACTCGATCCCAGAACCTATACGGTCTTCGGACCTGGGTCCCCTCTCCACCCCCGACTAAGCTGCAGACTTTTGGAGACAGAGCCTTCACTGTGGAAGCTCCCACTCTGTGGAACTCTCTCCCTCCTGACATCTGCAGCGCCCCGACCCTGGACAGTTTTAAGAAAGCAGTCAAAACGCACCTTTTCCTCAAGGCCTTTCGCCGTTAAATAGTGTTATTCCCACCTACACCCCAGACCCCCTAACTGACCCTGAGAAGCGACCTTGGGTTTCTTGAAAGGCACTATATAAATACCAGTTATTATCAATATCATTAAAGAACTACGGGGACAGGGTCTTCTTTATCTGTGCCCCAAAACTGTGGAACAAAACTGTAAGCTTGTGTATAGTGAAGGTAGAAATGAAACAGTTTCGGGAGACTGTGGATGAGCCTGGGGAGCTGTTCTTCTGAAAAAGTGCTGAATCTTTGCAAGTTTTGTAGGATGATTTCAAGGCCACGTGTTTCTTCTGCAAAGTTTGATCTAGATTTACTGAGACTCACTTCAGAGAGACTATCATGGGATTTTCCTTGGGACTCCCCCCATATATCTCTCCCTCCCTCCCTCCCTCCCTCCCTCTCTCGCTCTCTCTCACCCTCCTCCTCGCGCTGCGTCCTCCTCGACCCAGCAGCCCGCAGAGTTTTCCGTCCTGTGTCGAGATAACATCGTGAACGCGGACCACCTGACGGTAAGACCGGACTAAATGGAAGCAGCGGAGGAAACTCTCACTTACCGAGATGACGCCGTACTTCACAGGAAGCTGCTCCCAGAGGACAAAGAGATCGAAAAGAGGGACATAAAGAAGGGCCACTCCGCCGAGACAAACAGCGAAGAGTCCAACTATGTAGATCTGGACATGAAACCGGACGGCGCAAAAACCGTTAAAGTAACTTTCACTGGCGAGGGAAACCAGCTGTCTGTAGTGAAATGCGACAAAACAAAGAGAGGGGAGCATGACAAGGAGGTGAAAATAATTTCAGAGGACATGCGGGCAACCGACCCGGGGCCTGTTTCGGGTGAGCCTCCTCTTGAAACTCTGATCAAACTTCCAAACACGGATAAGGACTCTGAGAATGAGAAGCAGGGCCGGGCCAAGACAGACGCAAGCGACTGCAGTGAAAGTGAAGAGCTCCAGTACACAGACAATTATCTGAACAGCAAAACCGAGTCTGATGACGGTGCCAGCGCGGTTTTGTCGGACCACTGTGGCTCAGATACTGTGGAGGACGAGTCCCACTATATTACAACGCACGAGATCCAGCTGACCGAGCTCGACCACGACGTAGATTACGACCTGGGCCGAGGGACCTGCTGGGATTTCGAAGACAACAACCTGGTTTATTCCTTTGTGGATTACGCGTCTTTTGAGAGCGACGACACGCAGGAGGGGACTCTGATCCTGGAGGGCAGGAGTCAGGCGAAAGTGCAGTCTAATCTCGGGGGGGCGGTTGTCAGCACGGAACAGGAGGAAAGTGATCTCGGTGACTCGGATAAATGCGCAAGCTCAGATGAAAGCGTGAGTAAAAATCACATTGTAGACGCTAATGCGGGTAAAATTCACTTATCGATTAAAACATCCTCTAGGGCAGTGAACGAACCTGTGAACATCTTTGACAGCAGCACCTGTGGCTACAACAAACATTTTGGAGACAGGAGCCAATTTTCCTTTGTGAGCTCTGGCGCCAGAGCGGGGCCCCTGTGCGATAGAGCGCAATGTTTCATCCCTGCGCCGGGCCGTCAGCACCTTGCAACCAAACTGAGACGGAAAGATATTAATGAGTATTCCAGCGGAGCGTCCAGCTCCATCAGTGAGCTGGATGACGCTGATAAAGAGGTGCGTAATTTAACCGCCAAGTCTTTCCGGAGTTTGGCATGTCCATACTTCGATGCCATTAATCTTAGTACCTCGAGTGAGTCTTCGATGTCTGAATATGGGCTGAATAAATGGTCAGCTTATGTGGACTGGAATTATGGAAACATAACCCGCGGAGGTGAGCGCAACGTGATGGCGCACAAGACTTCAAGCGCAACGTTGAAAATGAATAAGACTATGGACACTAAGAGGCAGGGTAAGTCTGTTGGTGTCGTGAAAGCTCCGCAAACCAAGATGTACACACTGAACAAAAGAACAACTCAACGGTCTACCTCTTCTGGTAAAAAGATCGATGTGACAGATCAGCCACAGCAGCGTGGAGTCACGCTGAATTTCCGCTGTAATGTTGAAGCGCCTGAAGGCGCCAGGCGGCCAAAATGCTCCAAGAATGCACGAACCAATGAGATCACAGGGACTGTTGTAGCTAGGTCAGGATGTGAGATGCAGTACAATCACACAGACAACACGGATGGCACACACCAAAGAGCAGTTTTTGCATCAAGTCTACTAAAAAATGTAATTTCTAAAAAGATGCAGTTTGAACAGGAGCGCAAAATGGAGAGGGGAGAAATTCGTGACACACACCCAGCACTCTCACCAAGTTCTCAAATCAAAGATCAAGACACAATACAAGACAGGAGTCAAGGAAGAGGCTTTCAAAGACAGGTTTCAGAGTCAGGCTCAGGATTTAACTCTGCGGATGATCAGCTCCAGGAGGGCAGCAGACCTGGTTCCTCAGAGCCCGCAGAGGAGGAGAGAAGCAACAAAAAACCACTGGAGTCAGAAAACACGTCTCCAAAAGCAGTGCTTTACCAGAGTCAAAGTAGTGCTTTTAATGTAGTGAAAGAAGAGGAGGCAGAAGTGCCAAAGGATCCCGAACCCACTCCTGTAAGTGACACACAGACAACAGCGAAAGAAGCATTAGACACCAACAGCATGCTGACAAAACTGCTCTTTGTTCCAAGCTACCAGCTCCATTCAAAAAAGAAGGAATTCAAAGAAGACCTGCCAATCAGTGCACCTGTCACAGGTGCACCTGCTGCCCAGATACTTGAAAGGGGTGAAAGTGAAAAGGGGGGAAACCCCCCGGAGATAAAGATATGCCTGCGAAGTGTAAAGGAAAATAAAGGCTGCACACTGAATATTGCCAACCTTTTAACCCCCAATATAAGTTACAACACTGTCAACACGTTCAGAGCAGCAGGTGATGCTAAATGTCACATTTGGTCTGCTTCAGATAAAATTCCAAACTTCACTGTGAGAGACATAAGAGACACAAAATGCAAGTTCCAAACACCAATCTATCAGGTCAGAGATGTGCGTAAACTGGTCAAAAGTTCATACCGCTTTGTTTCTTTGGATCACAGTGAGAATAAATACTCAAGGGCTGCTGATAAAGTCGAAGCCACAAAGGAGCCAGTGAAGCATGTATTACCATCTCCTATTGTGATCAAATGTCACTCTGTTAAAACCAATGTTAAGCAACAGGCTGCTGAGGCATCACAGAAACAGTCAGAAGCACTTCAAAGTGAAAACACACACAGCAGGGTGACACCTGTAGCGTCAAAGCAGCCACATACTGAGCAGTTAGACAATCAGACAAATATTGAAAGCAAACCAATAAAACAGAGGCAGGAAAAGTTTGCAGGTGAGTCTAAAATACCAAAACAAGCTGCGCTCGAGAAGCTCAAAGCTGCAGTGAAAACAATGGAGCAGCTTTATGTGTTTGACAGAAATGAATGGAAGCGCAAAAATCAGGCCCCACAAACAATCACAGGCAGCCATGTGCTGTCACTTATTGCCAGTGAGGAGCAGGGAGCAGAGGAGCCGGAGACAATCGGTCAGCCTTTGACACATAGCACAGAAACAGTCAAACCACAGGAAAGTAAAGGAGCTCAGAATATCATACATGTCCCTTACAGTGATGACACATTTAAAACTCAATCACAGCAAAGTCAGACATTCAGTAATAAAAGTGTCCTTCATTTAGGCAGCAAAGCACGTGTCAGCATAAGTTCAGTTAATAACTCTGTTCCACAAAAATCTGAGCTGCAGACTTCATCGACTATGAAAAGCTCCAACACACCACCGGCTCCACTGTCAGTGAAAATAGAGCCCCCCAAACACGGCCAGGTGGACCAGGGAAAGGTCAAAATCATTCCCACTAATCCCGCTGTCACACAGGCCTGCACAGACTCCGAGAACTACTTAACCATCCCGGGGCTGGGGTACAAGAATGAAATCAAACTGCAGAATCCAGAGCCTGTTTCGAATATGGAGAGATCAAACATTAACAAAATCAAAACAGGTGACAGCCTAACACCCCCTATAATCCTGGAGTACCCTGCTTCAAGTATCTACCATCACGCAAGGGCACCAGCAGAGCCTACAGCAGCACATCAGGCATTGTGTATCTGTCCCTCTATCCCTGCAGTGTCACCTACACCTGCTGGAGAGACTGTCCCACAAACACAGCGCAAGATGCTTCTGGACCCCACCACAGGACATTATTACCTGGTGGACACCCCAATACAGGCCACCACAAAGAGACTTTATGACCCCGAGACAGGCCAGTATGTGGATGTGCCCATGCCCCATTCTCCTGTGTCACCCATGACCCCTGTTACTCCAGTCACTCCTGTCACCCCTATTCCTCTCTCTGTCTCCCCCCTGGCTCTGAGCCCAGGCGCGTATGCCCCCACCTACATGATCTACCCCGGCTTCATCCCCTCGCCCACCCTGCCAGCCCAGGCAGTGTTAACACATTCACCGTGTCTGTCTGAGGATGCAGGGGGAGAGAAGGGAAACAAAGTAAGAAGCCCCAGACTGGAAGCTAACGCAGCAGGCGCAGAGAGTGCATATTACAGTGCAACAGGTGAGGCTGCCCTGCAGCTGCCCATGAGCTTGGGACATGTGACCCCCACTGGAAGTGCAGCGGGCTCTGACAGGAAGCCAGTTATCAGCATCACCACGCAACAAGGTCCAAGAATCATCGCCCCGCCCTCCTTTGATGGAACAACAATGAGCTTTGTAGTGGAGCATCGGTGACCAAGGAAACATCTCATCATACATGTAAGTGAGCACGTATTCCACATGTTCATTCAGAGCCGCAGAGTTTTTGTAAACGATGGACACTGTGCCACCCCTCCCCTGCTCCCCTTGAATCTTACCCCTTGAAGTGTGGTTCCTTTCACTTTGGCTTCTCTTCCTCTTTATGTCAGTGTGAGAAAAAAAAAGTTTGAATCCTGCAAATGATCACATAAAATATCAAAATAAAAAATAAAAAATGTACACAGCAGCTGATTTCCAACTTTACTGTACAGCCATCTCTCAACGATAAACTTGCAGTGCAAAAAATAGTTATATATCATGTTATCGTTATTTTTAGTACATTTTAGCTCAACAGGTTCCTAAAGTGATGAGAAAGTACTTCTTATATGGCTCAATTCAAATGTGGATGTTTTCCACATTAAGTTATAAATATTTCAATTAAAACTTGAAATAAGTTGATTTGTTTAAAAAATGACACAAGTAGACTAATAGGATTACATGTTTTATTTGAATGGTTGAGAGTAATTATCAGGAAGTTAGCACACAAAATGAAATGCTTCCCCTTACTGTATTTAATTCAGTTGTTTAAGTCAACAATGATGTACTACAATCATCCTATCTATGACCTTGCAGCATAGTATCTAACTTAAGTAAATTAACTTGATCTGCAGATGGTTAGTAATAGCATGTTGTGAAAAGCTTTGAGTTGAGATTTTTTTTGCTAAACAATATAAATGATATAAAATCATTTATATGCTGTTTTCAACTGAAATTTGAAACTTCAGAAATGAAAAATTAACATTGTCCACTGCTTTGAATGTTAAAGAAATCCCAAACAAGTCATTGTGTCAAAGCTGCTTCTTGTGATAAATATAAAAATTACAGTTGTCATTATAGAATGCTTATGAGCTCAATACATACAAAAAGCGAGCTTATCACAGCAATGACTAAACACTCAATTAGTTTTAGATTTTAGATTGCATGAGCCCCTTTAATTGCTGTTTATAAAAAATGCATGCGCTGAATTGCCCTTAAGAATAATGGAATTGAATATTGCAGTTTGTAGTTGCTGAATCATGTTGTCTCAGTGGTCAGTAGTACTCGTCTCACACAGTCATGAGGACCTATGTAAAGGTCCTGAAGGAGCCTATCAGTACTGATATTAGTTTTATGTCTCTAATGTTCCTAAAGCAGCAGTACGGCTGGGCCGCTTCAGCAGTGGCATCTCAGTGTTAATAGACATGCAGTAGCTTCATGACAGGTAACTTGACTCCTCTGAGCTGCAGCCGGGCATGCTGGGAGATTGGATTTTCAGCCGTGGCCTGCAGCGAGTTCTCTTTTCTCTGCATTACACATCGTCGGGCTATTTTAATAGTGTGAGACGAGTTTGTTTACATGGTTATTCTCAGGGTTAGAAGGTGTCACAGGAAACTATTCCAGCTTGTGACACCTTACATCAAGTTATTCTTATAAATGCTTTAATTACTTGGATATTATTACGCTTCATTAATGTGTCTGTTCCTGAAAACCCTCCCCCCTCTGTATTGCATTATCATGCTAACTTTAAGTCCTTCAATGGAAAGACAGTAGAGCTCTTAAAGGTAGTAATCTATAGAATAAAGCAACTGTCACGTTTGCATGAATTTCAACAAAATAAAAGCAGTATAATTGCCCCAATTTTTTTAACAAATAAAGGCTGAATTTTTTTAGGGTTTTGCCGTCAGACTATTCATGGAATATGGAAATTGACAGGCCAAGCTTACATTAAAATTACAGCCATGCAAAAAACAGAGCCCCCCCTCCTACATATAAACATGCAGTTTTTCCTCTGGACTTACAATATTTTATTTTCTTGATTCTCTTTTGAGGTAGCTCAGTCCAGTCATGTTTTGTTCTTGTTCAAAGAACCTTGCTGTAAAAATATTTTTGAGAACGTAAAAAAAAAAAAGTCATATAAAGTAATCACTGCTACATTGTAATTGTGTTACAGGTGTGTTAGCACCAAAATAAAAGGTTCTATTCAACTCCACTTTGGCTAGGTAAATGCCAAAAGTGTTATTGTCAAATATCAAAAGCTAGATAAACAAAACTAAATTTTTGTGCATGTAAGGTGAATTATGGCAATTGTAACACATTTCATCATCAAAAAGCAACCTTAGATGCAATTTCAGTGTTCACTTTGATCCACTAGCAAAAGCTTACCTTTAGCTCTAGTGTGCTTACCTAAGATGTGATTTATGTTTGAGGATAACTTGTTAGCATACAATTACTATGCCAAGAAATTTTGCATATATTACATGAATCAATGTTACCTCAGTATCCAATCCTAAAATACTATTGCAAGACTTAAGAAGAAAATAATGGAAAAATGTAATGAGAAAAGTAATGCAGAAAGATCCGTGTTTGGATTAATCCACAAACTGTTAACTCTCAACCGCACCCTCTTTCAGAAACTCAAAATGATTTCTCTGCTTCTGATACACTCATATGTAAACACTTACAACTAGTCACAATCCATTCTCAGCTAATGTGTCAGAGCAATAATACAACTGCATGAGCATGTGGGATACATGTCAGCCGGGTGCGTGGCAGGCAGGGGCCTAGCATTGGGTTGAGTAGTGATTTGAAGAGGAACACGGCTGTGTGTGTGTGTGTGTGTGTGTGTGTGTGTGTGTGTGTGTGTGTGTGTGTGTGTGTGTGTGTGTGTGTGTGCGTGTTTGCGTGTGTGTGTGTGTGCGTGTTTGCGTGTGTGTGTGTGCGTGTTTGCGTGTGTGCGGGGCTGGGGGTGTTTGTGGCGCGGTGGAAGAGGGGGCATGGCTGGGATAGTGATGCAGGAGGAAAAGGTCAGGCAATGTAAAGTATTTGTTGTGCTGATGCAGGGAGAGGACAGCTGCTCGGAGAGATCAGATGCTGCTGCAGCTCCAGCTTGGAAGCCAGTCTGTGGGGCTGAGATGGGGTCAACTTTTTATAGCCCCCTCCCCCTCTGCTTTTTCCTTAATGGGGAGAAGGAGGTGGGGAGTACAGCTGACCTCCAACACTCCTACGTAAACAAATCAAAAAGCACACCTCCATCAGTGGTGTAGCTGAATCCGGCCAGCTGATCCAGGACCGGGAACCAGATACAATCATTTTTATCATAAACTGGACATAACCCAAATTAAGTTTTCCAGTCGAAGCCTTTATCTTGCTTTCACTGTATCCATCTGAGTTTAATACACATCTTATGTCTCCTCTGTCACTGCAGAAATCTCCACTGAAGAATCTGTCTTCATTCATCAAGAGTGCAGGTTTCATCTCCATAGCCCACCTTACCTGTGACCTACTCCCCAGGAAAACCTCAACCAAAAAGATACTATCCCCACTTTGCCCTGTTGTTCCTCCTTGCAGCAGACCTTACTCTTACTCTGTATGCATTGTAGCACTTTGTAGGATAAAAGCATTCAGCCACATCCTCTGGCTGGTGCTGTGCCATATTGTTTTATGAATCTGCTTTGTAATACTTTCCATTTAGCTGCTGTCTAGAACTCTTGAAATGCTGTTTTGGCCCTGCAACATGTCAGTTTAGAAGGAAACAAGGCAGGCTTTCTATTACAGTTCAGTGTTAACAGCCAAGCGGCTATCATACTATTGTATATTTTACATTACTTAGTGTTTAAAGCAAGACTATGCAGAGCATAAACAACCTTTATTTAACCATGTTATTGTATTACTGTAACACACTGACAAAGTCAGGGTGCTGACATTATGTCTATTGTTGTGTTTGTGTTGTGTCAGTTGTAGGATTTAAAAGAATTTTTTCATTAATTTTTCATAAAAATAAAATAATAAGTATACCCCTATATACCCTCCCAGAAGATGTTATTGTTGACTCCTTCCTTTGGTCTCATATTCTTTTGGAGTATGAAAATAAAAAGCTGGAGTTTAAGGCAAGTCAGTCTTGTTTCCAGTCCAAAAAGATCTCTCTTCTGCTGCTATTGTTGAAAAAACATCGGTAGAACTTCCTGATTTTTTTCAACATTCCAGTGAAAGCTTGGGGTATTGAATCAGGTTGTGTTCAACCCCTCTATGTTACAAATCTGAGGACAGCAGGTCCCCGGTGCTTGTTCTGGTGATGACCTGAGAACACATCAGTGGCGACAGAGCCGTCAAACTGGGAACCTGAACAGACTGCCATTAGGCAGCAGGTACATATATTAAGGCCATAAGTGCCAACCTGTACAATATACAAAAGCCTAGTTGTGGGAGGTATACCATGGACAATGACCAAACTCTCAGATGTCTGGAGGCAGGACTTAGCTCATGCTGTTTTCTGAATGAAAATAGGGTTTCTATCCATATCGAAGAATATTACTCGACAGTTGAAAGGACAGAGGATGGAGAGCTGGGAGGCTTTGAGTATGCATTATTAACTTCAGTAGCTTAGGTAACTGTGGAAGTTAAAAAAAACACAGAAGGAATGAATAATATTTTGTCCAGAGATGAAAGCTTTGGTCATTGTGAGGATGCATCCTTTGTGTAATGCAGACCAAGGTGATGTTTCTCAATTTAAAAAGGGGAAAAGGGGACATACTCGTAGTATTTGAGCACCACATTGCTCAGCCTCCTTGGAATAGCTTATATCAGGGTAATGGAAAGAAGGAGTTTGCCGATCCAGACTCATTCTGGATAAGGAGTAAAACTTGTTACTATTTCCCTTAGGGTGGTGATTCCCTTGTGCTGGGTATGGAGTATATGGTAGTGATCATTATGAGCTCCACGTTGTCTTAAGTTCTGTTCAGGTTCTCAGGAAAATTTGTGCTTTGTCACATTTCAGTTTGGGATATGCATTGACAGAAAGTCTAAGCGAGTGTGTCCTGCTTGGTGGCTGGAGAATTGCAAGTCTACCTTTTGAATATGATATGGTCCTGTTGGCTTTACTAGACCATCACTGCCAAAGTGCACTTGGGCTGGGAAAATGATTTCCCTTCAAATGGTGGCTGGAAGAGGCCTCTTAGAAAATGTGTAGAACAGAGTAGAACCATGTCGTGTAGGGAGAAGTAAGCCAATGTGGTTTAGGCAAAAAGACTTAAATCGACAGTGAAATCAACAGTAGAAAATGAATTGTTAGCATCTGTAAAACTTTTAATTGTGTTGTCTCGCCATTAACTGTTGCTTTTTGCCACAGTGCCAATCAGCAATCAAAACTTGCATAGTCTTGCTTTAATCCTTCACTGGGATGACAATTGAAAAAACATGCTGTAATGTGTATTTTACACAGATGTCTGAGGACAGGGACCATTGGTCTGCACTGAATTATAAAAAAAAACAAACACAGGCAATATTGATTCACCCATTTTTTAACAGCAACACCTCTGACTGTTTGAGAGGACGATTTAGATTGACTGAGTTTCCAAATACTATACTTCAAAGGTTAACCCAATAAAAGATAAATATGAATGGTTGACATTGCTGTTTTGAATATTACCTCACTCCAGCGCAAATTGTCTGCATAACTTTATGTTGTTTTCTAGTAGTTGGTGGCTCATGTTCTACTTGAAGTATGTGTCACCTCTCTGTAGACTCACAAAATGCTGCTAATACCTGTTCATTTGAAATGCTGAATGAAGTGTTGCTGTATGTTTCTATGTAAAAGCACACGCCTCACATGTTAAGAGTGAGAAGTAAAGAGAAACACACTAAGTGTGTTGTTAAGATGAAGCATAGCTGGGACTCTGGTTTGAACTTAGGTTACTATTTCCTATGCACTGTTGGGCCTAATGAGTCTGATCCAGCTGAGATGATTAGGGGGTTAATTTCCTCTATGCTGTTTTTTTGTTTTTTTTTCTTTTTACACTTTTGTGTAATGACATGGAAGTTAGCGTGTGTGTAATCTGAATGCCTAAGTGTGTGACTGTGAGTTATGTATGGCATTTTGGTATTCTGTGAGCATACAACAAGGAGTCATGTTACTTTACTGTAGACAGGAGCGTCTACTTTTCATGTGTTTGGTGTATCTTTACACTTTACACACAGCAATGTCAGTTAATCTCAATCAAATGCCTTGGCCTCTTTACTTTTAATGTGTACGAACTGAGGTTTTCATTAGGATGGCACATAGACTGATGACAAAAGTATTCTTCTTACTGTTTTCTGTACAGTAAAGTTATGGAATTAACTTTATTTTTCTGTCTTGTTTCCTTTTGACCACGCAGTGGAAAATCATGAGTCTGTACTGGACTCAGTTTTTTTTGCATCCCACGTGTTCCCCAGCGTTTCTACAAATTGTAGATTGCTATTTTTAGCATGTTACAAATTTAAAACCATATTAAAAAGGTATTTGGAGCTGCTGGTCAGTCTATGTACCTTCTGTTAAATACATGTTATTATACATCTGTAAGTTGATTTCATCACAAGTTATAAGAATACGTGTAGTAATTTGGAAGAGTTGTTGTTGACTGTGCAGTAGAACTGACATGTTTGCTGTTTAGAGAAACTTGATGTGAGAACATTTAATGTATTTTGAGGTGAACTTGTAGAGTCAGGACTCATCATTTTTACAGACACAATGCACCCCTCAGGCAGTGTAGAATTCCTTTTTTGTTAAGAAATTATAAACCTATTATAGAAATTACTTAAAAAGTGGACCTGGAGGAAGCCAGAGGGTGAGTTGTTCAAAGATTGAAGTTAAAAACTACGCTGCTATAATTTCATGTCAAGAAAAAAAGCATATTTACATATCATTTTGAAACCCTGTGAAGTATATCATAAGAACATTATTTTTTGATTGCTATAGTGAATCAGCTATTCAAACGTTTTCATAAAAATGTAGCACATCAAGTCCCCTTTACCAAATGTATTTTTCCAGTGTCTTGTATGACCTTATCTGTGAATACTAATGTATTCAATGCACTTGAATTTTCACTGTTTTGTAATTAACACAACAATGATTGGCTAGAACAGATTGACAGTTGGTGCGAGCAGAAGCACTATATAGGGACCTTTTCATTGTAAAATAAGACCCTGTTAAGTGTTACTGCTGAATCCCCCAACCCAAAGATGCACTGTATCATAGATTTGATAGAAATATTCCAATCCTTAAAAGTACCTGCTGACTTTTAGGTTAAATATGGGAAACTGATATGATCAGAACTTGCTGTTGTGTGTAGAAAGAGAGGTAACTGAAGGTCAGATGGTATGAGATAAGTTTATATGATTGTTTAAAGAGAAAGGGCAAATGTTTTAATGAAATGCCTTCATGGTCAAACGGCTATAGCTTGGTATTGTATGTTAGTATCTGATGTCAACAGTGCGTGGCTGCCCCAGAAAGAGACAGAAAAAGAGAGAGGTCGGGATGACAGCGGAGAGATATCTCCAAAAGAGAAGTGAGTGCTGCGTCTGCACTTACAAGCTTGAAAGTAATGAAGAAGATGAATGAGTGTTATGTAGACTGACAAGTCAACATATGTTTGCAATAAATTTATAAGCAAGCTTTTGAATATGGTTGTGTCTATGAATTTAAATCACTCAAGTTTGTACCTGTGTTATGATGAAATGCATGTTGTGGTGTTTCTGTCTCATGTGCTTACTAAAAAACTAGACTAGGTAGAGAATAGGAAAAGTATAACAACTTGTTTTTGTTAAGCAATAACTCGGACACATCAATGTCAGGGGGTTATTTAAATAGCAGATAGAGATATATTCTCTCTAATGGAGAACACTTTGAAAATGTTATCAGGCTCCAACTAAAGGATATATAATTATTTAAACATGTATTAATAAGATTCACAAGATAAGCTGCATTTATGAAAAGTACAAGTTGGTTTGAACAGTCAATTTGGTTATTTAAGGGACCAAATATTTTTCTATGTTACCCAAAAGATGTCTCCATTATTTTTTGTTCATTGATTTTATAATAATTAACACAGTTATTTCTTTGTGATTGCAGGTTTAGAAATATGTATGAATAGATATTTTAAAATATGGATGTAGAAGGAAAAACATACCAATCTAATGATTGCATTTACCTCTGAAAAAAACAAAATTGCATGAAAATGAGGGTGCACACAAGTCTGGATGCGCTAATAACAGTATATTTTATAATTAATAAACAGACCATTTGATAATGTGTCCAGCAGTACTCACTTACTCCTTAAACATGTTGTATAATTGATTTGGACTTTTATCATTCATACAGATTTAATTTCTGTGATTTTCTCTGTTTATCCTCTCTTACCTCCCTGAACCCAATAGATTAGTTTTTTTTTCTGTGTTATATGGTTGGTAAAGATCATATATTGAAAACTAAAGGAATAGTAAAGGACAAGGGTCAAAGGGAATCGAACAGATTTATACCAACAGGGGAACACATTTGGCATCTGCCAGCGTGCAAGGTTAGCTTTCTGGTGACACTGAAACATCACCCGGCCGAGGCTTAAGTTTAACCTGACAGTTTGCTGTTGTGTTTACTTCGTTTCCATGGATGCAGCTAGACTGGCAGACACTGGTTTGCCCCCAGCTGCTCTCGGTGGTTTCTGAAGAATCCACATTCAGGTCCAGTTGTTGTATTTAGATGCCAGTGCAGGGCTCTGATGTCACAGCTGTGACACGAGAAAAGTCATGATTTATTGCCTCACCTGGATCAACAAGTGCGTGTTACATTTTAAGTACATTTTGTCTCCTTTAACATGTCAATATCAATACAAGTTGGATGAATTTCCCCTACAGGAGTTATTTCATGACCAGAAAGTTCACTTGGAACCACCAAAGACAAACCATTACACAAACAATGACATTACATGTTTTAGAGTCTATACATTGACTAAAGGTCCTGGAAGACTATAGAGTTTGGCACAGAGATTCTTTTAGCTGGTTGTTAATTCAGCACACCAACAAAACTGCATTTTCACAATGCAAATGTCTAACACATTCATTGTGTCAAGCTTCAATTGGCTACTGCTCGTCCAGATCTTTAGGCTGCTGCTGTGCCACAATCAGCAGGAGTGCAAAACCACAACAGAAACGCTCAGATGTCTCTATGAGCAACAGTATGCTCGCAAAGTCAAAATTGTCAACTGACTTCATATTCTATAACCAACTAAAAATGTCATTAAACACCCACAATCATCAGAGATACTGACTGAAGAACCATAAAATGATTAAAATGTTGCTAACATGCTTTGCAACATCAACAGTCCTGTGAGCCTTTGCACCGGTATGTTTGTTCACAATAAGCGCGACCACCAATTCTGGGTTTTTACAACGTGTTTCAGTAGTTGTACTATTTTAACCATTGCATGGCCTCTTCAATATTAATAGGCAAACACATTTTTGCAATCCAACGGTGAATTCGATCCAATTATTGGACTGACCGTTCTTAGTAAAGAGATGTTCTTAGTAACAAGAAAAAATCAAGTTACAAGAGTAGTGTACCTAAAGTCTTCTCAGACAAGTGAATTCTTTTTTTTTAGAGTTGCCCATTTCGATGTGTCATCTTGTAAGGTGCTTTTATTTCTTAGTTTGATTGTTTTTAAGGGTAATTTTTGTGTGTCTGTCTATTTGTTTGTGTGTGTGTTTGTGAGTGTGAACATAATCTTAGCCATCTCTCCTCACTCATTGGCTAACTTAAACAAAACCCAAGGAGACAAGGATAATGTGTGCGGCTATGACCACAAACTTCTAATTCTAGCAACAGAATTAGCAGTCAACGGAGACATTTTACTTTGTGGAAAATAGAGAGAAGGAAGAGATCGATGAAGAAGAGGACATCCAAATGACCTTCATTAACACAGTTAGTTTTCAGCTTGATCTGATATGTGCTATTTTGGTCATGTGCTGTGTACTTCAAGCTAACATTAGCTACAGCTAGTGACAGCTGCTAGCTAGCCAAAAGTGTGTGTAGCTGTTGCAATAGTAATGTTAGATCAATTTACTTTTCCAGTTATTGCCAGTCTTTTTTGAATCATTGTGAGAGCCTGCAACAGCTCTAACACTCATGTTATTTCACTCTTTACTCAACTTTATGTGCTAGAATTTTGATTCCAACATCTTATAGTAGCCTACAGCGCATTCAGGCACTCACTTGTCATTGGACTAACATGTTTCAGTGATTTTATATGAATTTTTAAGAAAATTACATTTAAAAAAGATAATGTATTATAGTATTATATCTCAATGTATTGCTTAAGTTTGGGATTTTTTCTGGTATGATTGCAAGCAAGAGCACATGTTCCTTGAAACACAAGGGGCGCTCCGGTGACATTTAAACAAGGTGATATTACTATTCTGTTGAGACCTTCAAAAAGAAACATGGAAATCAAGTATTCCTTGAACAGTTGCACAACATATTCAAGTATGGCTCCAATAGCACCACCTACTGGCTGTTAGCAACACTATTTAATGTGACATTCCATGGTAGCCCAAATTTAGCTTTAGCTCGATTGCCACACTGGAACCTATGGTCGTTCAAAGTGCATCACTCTATTCAACAAAATCATCAATTTACTTATTTCTAAGGGAAAGGTGGTGCTAATGCTTCCTCACCACAAGCTGGTCTCACTTGGTTTTAAAAAACAAAGATGGATGACCCAAATGAAGAGATAAATAAACAAAAACTTACTTCATCAAAGTCCAGGGTTCAACTGAAAAATCCAACAAAAATCCACTGGTGAGCTCAGTGGAAGAAACTCGGGTTAGACCGACAGAGGTGAACACAGAGAAACTAAACACACACAGGGTAATCAACACAGGTGTGACAAAAGACACAGGTGACAAGTAATTAGTGTTATCAAACAGGAGGGAAGTACACAAGGCAGGAAGCAAATTTAGACCAGACACACAAGCAAAGCACTTCAAAATAAAACAGGAAACACAGGAGACTGAACTAGGAAACACGTGAAAATACAAGCACACAAAACATGCAACACAGGGAATGGCAACTGAAATACACAGCATGAAACAACAAAACAAAACCAGAGTAACGATGAACCACTCATGACAGCTGGTTCTAGATTCAAATCTGGCCAAGGTTTTTTTTACTGAACTATACTGATGTAAGAGAAATACATAGATATCTTGTTTTCCTGAGTTTACCAGCCCTTAGTTTGTCTTTGCTAAATATGAAATCCAGCTAAAAAGCCTGCACATGGTTCCTCGCCTTTTACTGAATCAACAATCCTGGCCCACACATTATGCTATGCACTATTCCCTGACTGTAACTGAACATATAAGCTAGTTTTTCTGGGTAACATGGAAAGTTTTCTGGACCCTTTCAGTGTTGATGGTAGATGTAGTCATCTGAAGCTGATATTGGTTAAAATGACTAAAGTTGATATTCCAATCAAACTAAAACCTCTTAATAGTCTTCTTTTTTCATGGATAGTTTGGAAAGTCAAGATCCCATGCTGAAATGGTGTGGTGACAAAAGTGACATGTGTTTCCAGTGTATATTTATTTTCATCCAGTTATAGATCTGACAAAACGATCTCTTTGAATGGATACAGAAATTATCAGTAGCTCAGAAATCTTACATCTCCCCCACTTCATTTCAATTAAAGCCATGGACAAAAAATAAATTCAAGTGTTCATTTATACATTTTTGGGGACTGGATTTTAACCATAAATCTTGCAAATCCCAAATAAAGACCATTCAGATTATGAAATAAAAGAATTTGATTTTACTGCACTTTATAAGTTATTTAAAACATATGAACAGTGATGCAGTGACATAAAAACAATACAGTTCTCCTCCTTAGTAAACACATTTAATTAAAAAACAAGCAAAGGTGTGCTGACAGTGAGGAGCGTTTCTTTTTGTGGGAAAAGTTAATCCACTGTCTCCAGTCTGGTATTTACATGTGCATCTTTACTGTAAGTGAATTGGAAAACTACAGTATAGATGATGAGTATTACCAAGCTAATAAAACATACCACACCCTGTACTTCCCCTGCATAAATACATTTTCAAGGAAATAACAAGACAATGCAGAAATTCCTGATTATAAACAAACTGTCCGATTAAAAAGACTTAAATACTTACAGGAATGTAAACATTGTGTGTGTTGTTTAAAACAGAAGTTTCACCACTGTTCTTTCTTTGGGGTTTTTCACTGCTGGCTGAGGTGTGATAAACTGTCCCTGAATGCAATAGATCCTCTACGAGTGACATGGTATGCCAGTACAAATGACATCTCGCTCCAGGGTACTTCATGGTGTCTCTTCTACCAGCTGGAGTCAAAAACTTTCTTGCACATGTTTGAGTTCTCCTGGTGAAGAGGGAATTCAGAACCCGGGACAAGCTGCTTCTTGCTCTTTTGTGACACGACGCTCTTCCCCGATGACACGCTCTCGTACTTGGTCAGGTACTCGCTGTAATCAAAACATTGAGAATTGAGTTGTGTCTAGGCAGATACAACAGTTTTACTGAGGAGTATTGGGCTGTACATAAAAGCGCTATGTTGGCTAGGCTTAATAATACATTATGTACTTATCATTTTAACAACATGGTTAAAATGTTTTAATGTAGTGAACATATTAAGAGTCCAATAACATGAGGATAATAACAGGAAACACATTTAAATGTAGTTATTAGGGGAAACTATTAAGTTATGCCATACTAAGATTATTCCATCCATATAACAACTAACAATACTTATATCAGTGCAATATTTGTATAAAAAATTATACTTCTGAGACATAAATGATATTATTTTATACTGTTTTGAGCTGTTACACACTCAAAACCACAAGAAGACTTTTGGCAATGTATAGCATACACAAAGCACAGTATAATAACTTTGTATCACTTCGCCATGATAACCGTAGGGTACCAATTTCATGACAAGAATAACTGTAATGCAAAACCTTAACGAGTGGGTATTGTTTTTTTACAGAACAGTCTTGGATTACCTGACAGGGAAAGTGGTTTTGTCCATCTGCATGCAAACCAGGAAGGGATATTCGGAAAACTGGACTGTGGTGATGAAGTCCAGGGATGCCTCTGTTTCAAAGCTGACCTCCACACCCGCTCTCATAAAGTCCATGTCCACTGTCACATTACCAGTGACCACCAATGCCCCCCTGAAAACACACACAAAATTTAAAATAAAGTTTTAAAGAGACAACTTTTTTTTTTTTTTTCACCTTTGCACAACTACTGAGGCCTGCAGTCATTCTTTGTGATCATGTATGTGTGCCACACGGTTTTTATAAAAGGCTCACAGCATAGTAAACTTGAAACACTAACTAGTAGATTTAACTACCATGTTACAAATCCCCCTTTCTGTTTCACACCAAAAAGTGTGCCAACCAGTTGCAATTTCTAACCCCTTAAACCTTGCCTGTGGAAACATGCCTTGGCAAAGATGCCAGTGTGGTTAGTTCTGCTTCTATAGATAGCCTGCCAGTCTATTATCAGAGTGGAAGAGGTACAACTATGCTGATCCATTCACCTGCCTCTGCCATTCCCCTCCACACACGATGCATATCAGCCTGAAGTCTTACACAATGATTGGAAAGCAGAAAAAGAAAATCCCTAATGGAAAAAAATGGAAGCTCCTTCTTCTGTGTTTAACCACATCATTGGTTGCCATGATGATCTAAGAAGGTAACTATTCCACAGCATCCTTGTCATACATCCCCAATAATGTCACATTTTCCTTTCCTTTTCAGATAGTTACATTCAAAGTTTGCATTGAGATGTGAGTCCCTCATTCAATGGTTATTTTGAGGTAAGTTTTCAATTTGTAAGAACAATTTTTTAGTTTTTATGCCATTCCAGCGCAAAATCTTAATCTCAGTATGGATAGAAACCTTTTTTGGATAACAAACAAAGCTGAAGTAAGTTTTTATGAAATCATCAACACCAACCAAACTTCTCACACACATCACAAACACAGGAAAAATCTGAAAGCATCTAATGAAAATACAGTGGAACGTGTTGGTTCTTGAGTTTGGTGTCAACACTGTTATTGACAAAATGTAATCAAAGTTCTGAGGTGCATTTGAAGTCCCGTCTTGCATGTTAAAAAATCTGCGCCATTGCTCTTTTAAACCCTGTTTCATCACCACATGCCGCAAGCTAACGGATACACATGATGACGCGCTCCATTTCCAGCAGCCACTGTTTTGCACTGACTGTAATGCTCTTAAAATAGAGAACCAGACAGAACTGACGTCATATCCACACAAAGCTACTAATAAGACAGGCGTAAAGCACAATACTGGAGTGGGTCCAACATGCTGGGGGAACAAATGAATCAGACAACACTTATAGACCATCTTAAGATCACATGAACCCAACATCAAGAGAGAGCTATTTCCAGTGAGGTGACATTGCCTCTAAACTTCTGTAACTACTGCCCGTTCTGTCACAAAGGTTAATTTCTAAGAATGGTCTCTGTCTATCACAAAGACCTTTGCCCTGCTGCTATATTACATCATACTGTACATACAGTACTTTACAAACATGATTGACCGCTTCACCATTGCACTCGAGGCTGTGACCCAAATACATGTACATTGTATGTTATGTAAAAGCTCTGCTGTTGTCCCAGTTAGTCTGAAAGGCCCAAAACATGTGTAATGGCTGTTTAAATATATGGTTTCCAGACTTTACCTGTTATTGACACTGGTCTTGGACTCCCTGTACCAGAGACTGATCTCCATGCCTCCTGAGATGTCAATGGCCAACCCTCCCTGGAACTCTGCCCCTGCTTTCAGACCAGACTGCAGCTGGATCACCTGGAGGACAGGAGATAGGGAGGAAAGAAAAACATGATGAGTGACTTGGTTATGCTCTACTCACTGATTATAAGATGCATTTTATTTGAAGCACAAGTAAACGAAAACTGTCAAAGCACTTAAGCACCAGCATGAGACAAAAGCTTTGTCACATTCTTGTACCATTTGTGCATCATTTTACAGACTCAGGTTGACAACTAAAGTTAAAAACTAAATTCATTCACTATTTCTATCTGTGAACACATACTGGATGCATGTGAAAAGGTAAACAAGCCCTTAAATCCTCCATGGAAAACAGTTTGTGGGTCAATGCCTTTCAAAATGGCTTGCATGTAATGTACATGAGTCATAGATTTTATAAAACATGAAGCAGTCTCAGTGATGTCACCCATTCAACATGCAAAAAGGCAAAGAGATGGAGTTGAAGCAGGCCTTTCGCTTTCTGGTCAACAGCAGCCACATGCCTGTCTGTCTGTCTGTCAACTTAGCTACGCCCCTAATTAAAAAAACATGTCTCAAACAAAATCTAAAAAATTAATGAGTTACCAAAAAAAGCCCCCTTTTTCAACACGAGTGGGGTTGCCTTGGATATGTAGCTAGCAATATGAAGTGAATATTCAAGGAACTGCAGTTTCAGGCTTAATGTAAGTACACTAAATGTAGTACTTAATAGCAGTGAACACACTTTCTGAAGTGGAATTCCATCACTGCGGTACAACTGTTGATCTCTCTATATTGATCGTCCAATTGACGCTGCATGTTCAATTCTTACTAGATGTCACTCCAGTTCATAACCAAACTCAATGTAGACCTAAAATACTGAGATAATGAGATTTGAATACTTTAATACAGTCTTGAAGTAGGACACAGAAGCAGCAGCTTACCTCAGAGTGATCAGTCAGCAGGATCAGTCCCTTCACTACATTCATGGGCTCCCCTGTCATGGAGAACATTTTGGACATGAGGTCACTGTAACCCTTGAAGAAGGTGACGGGCCGAAGCTGGACATCGAAAAGAAGAGCAGACATCCCGGCAAAGGACTCCAGGTTCTCTTCTCCTTCATCAGGTGTGGCAGCAATCAGCGACTCCAGACCCTGAGCCTCAATGGCAACCTGACAGAAGAGAATAAATGAAATTCATTTTATTTCATGAATAAATTAAGCTTTATAGCACATGAAAAACACAGAGGCAATGTGTATGATAAGTGCAGAAAGCATTATTATACAGTTCTTCATTTCAGTTGTGTGGTTTCTTAACCTGTAGTCCATGTAGCATTGCGTCTTTGCTAGCACCATATATATTCATGTTACTTCTCCTCAGGATCCCAGAGCCTGAGTACAGGATATCCAAACTGTATGTGGAGGTTACATCAGCAGACTCTAGAAGATGAGAGTTACAAATGACTCAGTTAGCACAAATGTAACTTCTAATGTAATTTATAGAATTGCCAAAACACTGACAGCTTTGATATATTAATATTCAAAATATCAAGTCTTTTGATCTTAGATTCCAAATCTTCACAAAAATATATTGTGTAATTTCATTTAAGATGGGAGATTTAAGAATACTCACGAGCCATGAATCCTGAGTATGCAGACGATGACCCGACCTTTGAAAAACGGTCGTAGTTATGGGAAATCATGTCCTTCATCACTTGTCTTATAACTTTGCTGAAAAGGAAAACAAAACAAAAACACATTAAACATGATGATCTTGTTTTTTCTTGTAAAACTCAGAAACCTCATTTGAATTTGGTTAATTGGTTGTCTGCTAACAAACCTGGAAGATAACTGGAAGCGGAGGATGTCCTGGATCTTGGACAGCATGTACTTGTTCATTTCATGAGGCAGGTTTCCGATAGACAGAAGCAGATTCTTGACCTCCATGTATGAGGGGTTGCTACTGAGGATGACATCAGCAGCAGCAGCTCTCACATTTTTCTCATAGATCCTGCGGTTTTGGTGGTAAACTCTGTTTACTGTTTGTTTAACCTAAAAGCAGGACAAGTTTTTTTGTTTTAATTATGTGTTAAAGTTCCACATTTCAGTATCTCTCATTGACATCAGTTCAGATGTGTTAATGGACACTATAGTTTACCTCCTCTGTCATGAGATTGACGTCATATCTCTGCAGGGAAGTGAGAGCGATGGTGCTATAAGCTCCAACCTCTGACTCAGCGTATTTGGTGAAGATGGGAATGGCTTCAAGAAGCATTGAGTTCTTCAGAGCCAAGAGATACATCTGGACCTCAGACTCAACCTGGGTGCTTTCAGGACCTTCTAAAATCAGCTTCTTCACCTGCTCCACTACCTGAGAGGTACAAACACAGCAATGGTTCATCAGTCAACTCTTAAATTAGTTCAGTGATAGTAAGTTCATGGGTTTTACGGTAACATTTATTGTGCAATCTGAGCAAAGATCTTCTGGGAAGCTCACCGGCAGGTTGCATCCTCCTTTCTGACACAGCTTATAAACCAAGGCTCCCATGATGATCACCACTGACTCTTTGATGTCAGTGCTGCCAATCTTCCCCTTTGAAATATCCTGAAAAGGACAACAACTCATCAAATTCAAGGGAGATCATGACATGTGGTGTGAAGAAACACCTCTGATTATTTGCTTTAATAAGCATAAGATACTAATTCTGTTAAAGATGAAATGACACTCACAGTCAGAGCCTGAAGCATCCTTTCATTGGGATGTGAAGCAAAGCCACATGCGTAGAGAAATCTCTCCTGCAGGACCAAACCTTTGGCATCAGTGAAGTTGAGGAACTCAAGCATGGCATCCATAGATGCAACAGTCTGGGAGGAGGTCACCGCATCCACCGCCTGAGGTCTGAGAGCAACAGGGAGACAGAACACCCAATGATGGTGACTTTAATCTTTTTAGATACTAGCATTCTTAATCTTATAAGTGATGGCTACTCCAAAGAAACAGCAGTGATGGGGTATGTTCAGATGCAGGACGTAAGGAGGAGCCTGCTTACAGAGTGGTTTTGCTGGCACTCTTCAGCACTTTGAGGATCTCGTCTTTGGACGCCTTCCTAATGCTCTGGATGAGGGCCAGGAAGCTGCGAGGAGCCGTGCCTTTGGACAGGCTCGCTGGCTCCAGCTGCTTCTGTAGAGCCTGCCAATGTTCAAGAAGCTAAGAGGGAGAGCACAGGGGAGAGGGGATTAGAAGACATATCATATGCAGTTAATAATTATGGTACAGAAATACACACTATCAATTTCCTGATACAGTGATATTTAAGAATAATCTTGTAATATTGACACATATAACACAGACCGTAAGACTCTGAGGAAGTCCATCTATAGGGCACCACAATATTATTTTACCAATCCAAAAAGAGAAGGGACTATTTGATAGTTTTATTCATATCCTGCCTCCAAACCTCTTCTGAGTTTAACTTTTATCTACTGTACTGTACATTTAGTTATGCATGACCTCCATTTCTGGCTGGGATAAGTTTTGTTGTACCCCAGAAATATTTTTTCTGCTTTTCAAAAGACATGATTATCTGAGTGCTTGAGTTTTACAGTGTTGCCATTCTCAGTAATCTCAGCAATTACTTTAAATATTAAAATGTTTTTGTTATGAGACAAGGATGACACTCATAAAATAAGTTGTACAAAACTATGAGCTCCTGATTTGCTCTGTTGAGTCAAACACAATGAGATTAATGCGTTTTATTCTCCAAAGAGATAGAGAAATGCCATCTTGAAATCAATATGCTTGTACCCTGATGGTCAAACAAATAAAAATAAACCAGGCCTAGCAACTAAGGGTCTACTGGCAGCACTCTGATGCTGTAGTCAATGCTAAATGCTTACCCTCAGTGCTCCAAAACCTAATTTTGACATGTTTAACATGTATAGTGGTTATTATTTTGGCTTTGGTAGAGAGATAGACCACAAAATTGTATTGATTAACATTACAAGTGCATCTGATGCTAATAAATTGTTATCAGTTTTGCCAGACTTTGGTAACAAATCTAAGAAGCACTGGCCACACAGATAAATATACTTGATGTCTCATCAGGACAATTTGAAAATTCAAGAAGGAAAGATAAGATTCATCCTGATCTGTCAAAATTAACTCACAAACTTCAACCTCATGATTTGCGGGGTGATTTGCAATGGATCACGGTTTGTCCAAAACTGAATTTCAACACTAAGTTGAGAAAATTACTTTCGATCAGATGCTGGGCTTACATTGCCACCTATAGAGCTTAACTGAAATGATGCTAGTGTATGAACTTTTGTGTTTGATAGTGAACAGGCACTCACTGTTGGACACCCCTTGCACTGTGATTTGACCTTCTCAGCAATGATACCAAGAGCTGCCAGTTTGAGATCAATCGACTGGACAACACCAGCCACATCTTTTCCTGCAACCTCCAGCGGTCCAGCCTCAATGCCCACCAATGAGAGGGTTTGCCTGTACAAAAAAGACATAAACAATTGAAATTGTGGGCATTTAAAGAAAAAAACAGAGGCTTACATGAATTCCCAGTTAATGCCTTTACCTTGAAATGACTTTAGCTGCAGCAGATCTGCGGGTATTTACAGCTAGTGAGTGTGCTTCTTCAGCAGAGGCTGTGCGGATAAAACCATCTTCAAGTGTGAATGTTGTAACAGAACTTGACTTCCTGCTCACACCCAGGACCTGGCAGTGGAGACACACAGAGGTGTGATTTATTGTTGATGTGGTGTGCAGATTTTAGCAAGATATATTGGTCCGGACTCAGACATACCTGACTGTGTGTGGTGAATCCCGTCTCTGGTGTCTTGCATGTCTCCAGGATCTTGGTTCTCGTCACTTGACCTGCGACTGCCTTGTACTGGACCATGCATCGTCCTGACACGTCATTCTGTTCCCAGACGTCAGAGAGTTCGCATGAAGAACAAGTTTTACAATACGTGAATATGTGCTATGAGCATGAATGTAACACTTACCTCTATAACCTTCCCAGTGTTGAACTGTAGTTGAAATAAGCTAGCCAGCCCTCTTTTCAGGTTCTTGATGGTTGCAGGTTCGGCCCGGTAGGAGTAAAATGCTTTTGTCTACAACAGATGTGCAAAAAGAAAGCAGCAGGTTTAAAAAAATTGTATACTTGTGTACCTGCAATCAAAACATATATGGAATCTCATTTTTACTTTGCACTGGCCAGTCACTAACATTTATCCAACATGAAGAGACATTTTTGTAAACAACAAAGATGGCTGCTGTTGATGTTGAACTTTCTGCATGTTCTTTACATCCACCAGTCTGTTATACATACCCCAGTCTAGATGAAATGTTAGTTTAAATTGCCAAATCAAGCCGTGTTATGTTACACTAGAAACCATATCAATTGCATGTTGTTTTTTGATACCTATCCAAGAAGCCTATTCTTATGCTCTTATTGGTCGTACAAACCACAGGCTTTTTCTGCACCTGTTCATGATGCACTTTGCTGTCAAACGAATACTTTTCAGCAATAAATACCAGAGCGGCAGATAAAGCAGGTACTATGCGGCACACAGTGCTCTACGTGCTTCAGCTCACAAAGCCTTTCAGGGTGTCAGCTTTCCTTTGCACACTTGTGAACACAAACATGTGTGCATGGTGATGACATCACACACTATCTTCGTTACATGCTTTGAAGCCCAGATCAAAAACAAACCAGAATACTGTGGTATTAGTGCTTCAAATATTTTTAAGAGTCTATCTTATCCTCACATACGATGTGTTATCTCTAAATATATCCTGAATACACACCATTTCACAGTATTGACCAACGTGACAGGGGAGTCACATGAATGTTTACATATGTGTATGCTACCATGTTAAAATGATGGAACTGCAGCTCTGTCAAATTAACCGAGACCTTCTTGGGAAATATCACATCACAGTAAACAGTTTTTCTAATGAAGCTCCAGTTTGGCTCAATGACAGATTCCTGCTCCTGAGTGGAGAAAAAAAAGCCTACTACATCATCCTACAGTGTCTCTCATACAGTATGTTATTTATGTGAGGCACTCAGCCACGATATCAGCCAGGACCGCCATACATAGATGGTCCACTGCCACTCTGTATTTGTAGGAGACACTGATCCGTACTGTTTCACACCATCCAAAGTATCGTTCTCCTAACTTTAACTCTGAGCCGGTTTTAATCCTAAATGGTAAATTTTAGCAAAAGATTAGGCTTCTTATTTTACAACAGGCACAGACTTAGATATGCTTTTGAAGTATCACACACACAGCTGAAGACCAGATGCTGAGTGAAGCCAAACATTCCAGTGTTGAGTGAACTTGTTGAGTGCACTGATCATAAGAAATGTAAGTAATCTGTTGTAATAATAGTTTTGTTTTTGCATTTACAAAGAAATCACTTTTACAGTTAGTTGTTATCCATATTGCTCAATCAGTGAAGGAATTCCTCATAAATATGAACCCCTAGGAAATAATTATGAACTCATGTTGGAGTAATTAGCTTCATCCCTTTACAAAGTGTGCCCAAGCCTCTACAGTGTGTTAAGACGAGCAGGAATTGAAATACAAGAAGAAGAAAAAAACATTGTGAAGAGAATTTTACACTTAAAAGCAATTATCATCCTTTTCAAGCTCCTATATAATTAATTCCCTTAATGAAGTTTACAACTCAACTTGAAATCATTATTTTCAAGGCAATTACATATTGTTGATAATGTTTTGATAACAGTACTTTAGATAAGCTCGCACTCAAACATCACACAGTCAATAAGAAGAAAGCATGAGTGTTATCTTTGAACCTCATCCTGATGCCTCACTGGTTGACCCTCTGAACCTGCTGACCTTTGCACACACACACACATCTGCTGGTACTTCCCCTGCCAGCATCATCACTCCTGCACAATGAGAGTAGGCCTACTACTTCTTTGATGACAACTATAATGGACTGCTGGAACACCACTGACTCCCTGAAAATACTAATGCGAGCATCACTTTCAAACACCCAATCTTACATTGGTTTAGAGCTACAATGTTAACCATTGCATAGAAATGTTATACAAATATATTCACTCTTTATATGAAAAATTATTCAAAATATTAACCTCTTACCACTGATAATGGCTATTCTCTTAATCATACCGTTTTATACCAAATTAAATTCCAATAGCATCAATGCTAAGTTCCTACCTTTCCATTTTTCAGGTGCAATAAGAAAGGTTTTGTCAAAGCTGCTAGTTTGGTCACCCCCAAAACACTTTCTGTTGTGGATCCATGGAGCACGTTCTTCTTCTGTGATCGACGGGACGCAGGCTCAATCCTCAAATTTGTTAGCTGAAGAGAAGAGAATAGTTAGCTTTAGCAAAAGTTTGCATTTCTTTTAGCCACTATAAATAAAAGATGTATGCACAAGATGTATTTGTATTAATAAGTATTATAAGTCACTATTATAGAATGATGATAAGTAAATTGCAGCATAAAGAGTTTGAAGTGACATACAGCCAGTTGAATGAGTTGATCATCATCGTTCCCTGGATCTCTCCACATCAGATTGACGTTCACATCGCTTGAGATTCTGTAGCCAGCGCTGCCCTCTTTTGACCCCCTGACTCTGTCCACCAGCACCTCAGTGGTGTAGCTGAATTTGTACAGCTGGTCGTTGTTCAGTCGGGGTCCAGCAGCAGCAGCACCTGAAGAAACACAAGAAACAGCTGGTGAGAAAACTAGAGAGGAGAAAGTGAAGGTGAACTGCAAGAAGACACTAGACTATTATCTTATTTTTTTCACTATCCTTTCACTATAACTCATGAAACTCATTATCTAATACTCATGTTTCTGTAATTAATGTAATAGTAAGATCATATAAAACCAATTGATGCACAATGATTGCTTTAAATATGTGTTTCATTGGTGGTGCATTCAAGCTCTATCATCTCAGCTTTCAGCTTTCATCATTGGCTGTGTTGTCTGTGGTGATCAAACATGGATCTAATGCATTGATTACTGGGATTGTGGTCATTTCTTACAGTTACCAGATACTAAAAGGGCGCAGAATTAAAATTTCAGATGTCAAAGTTTGTGATAAGCAAATGGCAGCACTACATAGACTACTTTTCAAGCCACAGTTTTGAATACCTTGCAATTGGTAAAAACTTTTTCAAGTCTATCCCTCTAATCTAGGCTATTTCTAACTGATGAGGCAAAATAGGTGTTACAACTTTCAACCAATATAATTTACAAACACAAATATTGGACAAGTTGTACCAGATTATGACAAGACAAAACTGTCTTATATTTGTAGTTTAAGTGACACTCAACTGTGAGGTGTGCATGTAATAAATGGATACACTTTTAAGGTTTACAATGTCAGATTGATATTCTTCAACCACAACACTTCTGGACACATTACTCCCAAAGAGCTGTGTTTTGGCCCCCTCACTACATTTCAGTTATTGACACAATAGTCTATTTGAAGAAGATCTTCAAACTTGATATTCTGGTTCTACTTTTTTTCATTTTCTGTTTTGTTTTTTCTGCAGAAATAAAGTCTATGGAAAGCGTTGATGTGCTTCGATCCGCAGCCATTTAACAAGGTGTGTAGGAGAAGATAAAAATCTCTCCTCTGCTCTGTTTGTGACAAACTCTCTGTCAGATATGACTTCAGGCCACGAGGGAGGAGAGACTGACGTGTCAGTATTTGATTTCATCACAGAGCATCGACAATTATTCAACAAATTCTAACGTCTGGGTCAATGTCTATTGTTACTGCTGATAGAGATTCTTTGAGATCATAAGAGCGAGCTTAAACACTAACAGAAATTATTATTGTGATGTTATACCGAAACTCCAAGCAGCACTGACTGAAGCTACACCATTGACTGAATGAATGAGACACTGACATTGTGGGCCCTGTTACATCAACTAGTGTGATTTCCTGCCAGTTATCAGCCATTTTTAAGTCTCCATAGCACAAACAAAAGAGCCTTTTCACTAACATGACCATCAAAAATCCCCTAACTTTCCTTGCAGTCACCAGGGTACAACTACTTTTATTTTGAGCTAGAACTAAATCCACCAAACCTACAAGTTTAGTAATAAGAAGAAATGTTCTTGTCCCAAATACATTCATTGAGCCTTTAGTTTTTAATCTACCCATAAAAAAAGCTTGCCATGACAAACACCTTCCTGTCACATATCCTATATACAAATCAATAACGATAAAGTCCCCCATCCACTCACCTTTGGCAGAAACAGATGAGGCTGCACAAAGCAATAACACAAGCACAGTGAACATTGTGTGTCCTCTCTCTGCAGCCAGATGAATCGACACAGAAACACAGTCAGTGGCTGAAGAGGCTCTAAAAGGCCAAAAAGAAAGGCAAAGCAGGTCCGAGCTTCTCCTATTATGTTTTATCGGAGGGGAGGGCAGACTCCAAACTCCACGCTCAAGTACTAAGTACGAGATAACTCGGCAATCATTAACCTGCCGAGCACTGATTTGACAGTAACTTCTACTATAATGACAGATGCGCCCTGGCGTCCTTTTTCTATACATAGAGCCAGCGCGTGCGTCTGCGCGCGACCAGGTGATTGATTCATCACCTCATCAATGAGATGGGATTATTTGATTGATTCACATGATCAAATGACGAGTGAGAGTCGCCAGGTTGGTTACAGGTTTCTATTTGCATCATGCACTAACAACAATAAACAACGATGAATTGTCTGAAGTAGCACAAAGAGCGTTTATATTTACCACGAGCAGGTCAAGAGACATCCTCAAGATAAACACCTTTCACCCACTTTCATTTTGGGTTGCATAGTCGCTGCTTTGTCGCTGGGTTTCCTGGTTTGCTGTTGCAGGAAATGGGCTGTCTGCTTGAGAACCAGCCCTCGATCTCAAGTTACAGCATCTCATGGGGGTCAAAAAAGTGTGGCATATATACGCTAATACAATTTATCATAGCCTACTTTTGTCTGAGGGGAAACTAGTTATACGTTTCAATTTAGCAAATACTATCTTAAGCTGTTGTTTTTCAGTGAACCTAGGCCAGGGGCGTCAAACTCATTTCCGTTCAGGGGCCACATACAGCCCAAGTTGATCTGAAGTGGGCCGGACCAGTAAAATCATAACATGATAACCTATAAATAACGACAACTATAAATGTTTCCCTTTGTTTTAGTGCAAAAAAGGACAAGTAAACTCTGAAAATGTTCACATTTAATGAACTATCTTTCTACAAAAACAGCTGTTGTATTTTTCACCATGATGAGTCTCATAGTGGGCAGAATATTTTACTCTTTAAGCGCTGAAACCTGCTGCGAACACACCAAACTCACAGGTTTCCCATTCACCTGACACCGAGTGGAATGTTAACAGCAAAAGAACAGAGATTATAATAATGAAGAAGGTAAAGTTGATTATTTGGACCCCTCAGCTCCAGCACGAAAAGTTTGCTTGCTGGACAGTGTTGTATGCAGGGATGTAGTGCGAGTGTAAGTAGTTAGTGGATCATCTTATAGTTCTCTGAAAAGTCTTTATGAATCTTAACAGGATAATGCAAACAGCAAGTGATCTATTTTCTCACTTTAAGAAAAAGTCTCGGGGAAAAAAAGTGCTGTTCAGGTGTGCTCCATCAGCTCTATGATTTTATGTGACCCCCAGATAACAAATTTGAAATAGTAGTTACTTTTATTGAAAAATGGCAGTTAATGTCTTCTCTGTAATTTTTTCACTTTGCAAAGTCGTTCCGCTGGCCAGATTGGAACCTCTGGCGGGCCGGTTTTGGGCCGCGGGCCGCAAGTTTGATACCCCTGATCTAGGCCATCAGTGTTCATTTTTCTCTTTATTGAAAGTTAGATTCTTAGGTCTGTAAATAGTTGTGTTACTGTCTATAAAAATGTTACAACTTCAGTCTCTAAATGGAGAGTAAAGTGTTAATCTTATCACAGTGTGTTTGGGAAGCAGACTCTCAGGGGTAACTTAATTTGATGGCACAATTCATCACCATTATAAGCAGCTGCTTCACACATATTCTACTTCAATCACTTTGCATCACTGAGTGATTTCAGAATGAAGTGGCCCACCTTCAAGATACAATTTTCATTCTATAGAAGTTTTCTTTTCACATTAGCAACTGAAAAATAGGGTTACTGGTTGAAACACTGTAGGATGGAGCTCTCCCTGGGGTGTCAGTAAGTACACACAGGACAGGAGACAGGATGGAGCTTTAACCGTTTAGTGCAAGTTCTCCTTGTACAGCACAACAGTACAGCAGACCCAATTATGGGATATAGGAAATAGGTGGGTGTGTGGTCTGAAACACATCAAATAAAATACACAATCATGAGGGTGATAATCACAATATAACGTTAAGGCTAAGCAGAGACGTCCACCCGATCAATCTCCCACTTTATTACAATAACACTGTTGTGACAATTTGTTTTATTTACCAATTCCAAGCCTTGATTCATCTCCCACATTTTCACCATTAAACGTAAACAAAATGGGTAAATTCTTTAAAGATTATCCATTTTACTCATCAGAATAAAAATAACTTTTATTGATGAAGTGTACTAACACACACAAGGAACAATTATCTTTCTCACAACCTCCCACTGCATGTTTACGTGCTGTAAGTGAGGGAAAATATTCTTACAACATCTTTCGGTTTGTTAGTTATCATTCAGTTTACATAAGTGCAGAACTGTAATTAACATACTCTTATAGCATCAAAGGGGGTTTACTCTTAAACATAAGAGCGACCTCTGTCAGTGTTATATGGTATTTTGTCCTCAGATACATTTAGAGGGTTAAATACACACTAGGAGGTTATAAGAATAAATGTGGTCCAGTGAGACATGCTACATTTCTTTGTGGTATGTATTAGAGGTATTGAGTGGCATACAATGGATTTACTCAAGTAAAGCTATGTCAATACAGTACTTAATTATAAAGTAATTATCCATCTAAACCCATTGATCATTGAGGCTATTCAGAATAAAGCACACCACTAAGTACAGATTATATGAATGAAACAGCATTCTGTGGATGTCAGTGTTTTCAGCTGGCATTGACTGTCTCTCTCCTCTAATTCACCAGTTTGGAGTTTCTGTTTGCAAATCTGAATTCAGAGCCGTTCCAAACACAGAAATACAATCACTTCAGCACTGATGTCTTTACGGGTTGTGTATTTCTTCAGCTGGTAATGATGCAAACCCTCCTATAGCACACAGTCGTCTTCTCAGTTCTTATCAGATGAGGATTCCCACTCTGTGCTGAGGCTAGACGATGTCTCCATCACTAGCTTCTGTTGTGCTTCCCTACTGGACTCAGTATCTCTCAGACCATCTTCTCTAGATAAAGTTTTTTTGAAGTGTGTCATGACCTGTGACACACTGTGACAGTCCATTTATGAAAAGGGTGAATTGTTATACCTGCTTTTTAAAACTTTGTTTGCAAAAGAAAAATACCTTGAAAAAGATGACAGTAACAGTCAGAATAGTATACTACTGTAGAAATATTTCAACATAACAAGTATCTTCTGTTTTAGAGGGTCAGTTAAATGTTCATATATGACTGCCTGCTGTGAAAAAGGTGAAAAAATAAGACATGGAGTAGAAAATACAACAGTAAACATAGACAAACCGTATATAAGGAGTAACAGCTGATTAAAGAGTCAAACAGAAAGTCGGTACTTAGTCAAATCAAAGATAAGAAGAGTCCTTATATAGCACAAGTAAAATCAAGAAAAAGTATGATTAAAATGTCAGATAACAAAAGCTCAAATAACATCATGTAAGAAATGTGTATTGATTGAGAGAGAATAATGACATAAAGGATACACTTCGATCACCGAATACGTTTCATATCTTATAGTGTTTTTTAGGAAGAAGCAGAAAGAAAGCTAGTTATCTTGAAACTTTCCGTTTTGTTTGGACCACAAAGACACATTCACCTCCCAGGCTTTTACAAAAACGAAACCAAACTCCAAAAACATACAGGCCATGTGGGGTCAAGAGGTCGCCATTGTAAGATAGAGAAAATACTATGAAGCTAACACTACTTTTACAAGTAAGTAGGCCTCCTAAGAGGGTTTAGCTTTCCCCTCTTGTGCAAGTCAGTTCGTTTAAGTTGTAGAGTGGTAATGCAATTAACATATATTGAAAACTGTGTGGGTTTGAGGTGAAAGTTGATTTCATCAGAAGGAACGAGTTTCCTGTTTTCTTCTAACTACTCTAGAAAAGGCCGGAAGTCACTCTGAGGCACCTGGCCAAAGGTCACATCATAGGTCTGCAATCAATCCCCGATAACAGCAAAAAAGATATTCTTATCACAGCTGGGTATCTAAATAGCAAGTTATCTGAGATGTGTTGAAAGAAAAGAGTGTAGCTCAGTGATCTTTATTGTTCTCCCTGCCATTGAGGTTTATTTTAAGGAAAAAATAATATTGTGTTTTTTCCTCTCTGGCTTTGGCCTGCAGTGACTCGGACTGATCAACAGCAATGTGAGGCAGCATGCATACAGCAGGGACACTGCTTTGACTTTTTACTTTACCTCCATTCAATCTACTGACTATTTAAAATGTTGAGTTGAATAACTGTAGAACCTTGGTGTTTTTTTTTATTTTTTAATTGAAGTAAATGGTGGTCTGGTTCTGTTCTGACAGAATCTGAACATCTTGCAGAGGATGTTTGAGTGTTTGTTTTTATAAATGATACATGTAAAAAAAAAAAAAAAGATTTGAGGAGTAGTATCTTAATTCTTTAGTGTTATACCAAAGCTGGTCTCTATTTCAATTGAAAGGTATGGAAAAATAGCAATTCAATGTTTTATTTTTTGTAGTATGGTGTGAACAACTTCAATCAATCAGACTTTACTTGTAAAGCCCTTTTCATACAATGATATTGTAACAGAAAGCGCTGTAAATGAAAATAATAATAGGAATAATAAAATAGAATAAATTAAAAATACTAAAAAAACGAAGACCCCCTCCATCCCCCACCCCCAAACCCACTCCACAATCCATATGCAAGGTAACTTAACTTAACAGTTAACAGCTTGAACTTCTTTAACTTAAAAACTGTGTCAAATCTTTCAATTTAGAATTGATACTTTTCAACTATTTTAAGTTAAAAGCTACAAAAACAACAACTATCAGTTGCTATTTTTTTTTGTCCGCTGCTTTTGGTCCTAAGGTTGTTGTGACCAGCCACTGGTTAATTGACTGACAGGGATATTGTTTGCTGCCACTTTGTCATGACTGGACTGGTATGCCACATGTGTTTTATTATATATTATTATTCATTATTTTTAGGGGGTTTTAGCTTTGTTCACAAGCTCCAGGAAAGGGGATCTCCACTGCAAACAGACACTAGATGGCGGTATTGAGTGATAGTGTCACTAAAATGTAACTCATCTACAATGACGTCATGAGCCTATATAATGTTACAGTCTCAATAACTGCTTCACTAATGAGCATTTTGACACACGGGCAGAAGGCATGTCCCACCTAGTCAATGGGGACCTTAACAAAGTGACTGTCTTTCTCCCATTTTGTAACAAATGTTTTTTCTTTTTTTTGTCTTCTTATTTTCTTTATATACAAGATTAAGTCATATGATCAATTTTTGATGTTCAACTCAGTCAATTCTTCATGCTTAACCAGCTTTAACGGATGATCTTTGTACTGTAAACACGACACACGTTTACAAAGAACAACATTTATTCATATATCTACATTTGCAACTTGTCACAATCCAGTTATTTACAAGAATCAAGGGCACACAAATCAAAAGCAACGTGAAAAGCAATGACATAATCAGGAGAATGTAGAAATCACAAATATGGCACTGAGTGGTAAGAAAAAGTGTGATCAGTCAACGACAATCGTATGAAGCTTAAAGTGAAACAAAGGATATTCGACCCTCTTTCTGCTGTATTTCATTTATAGGATTTCAAAATGCAGGAATCTCTCAACCGTTTGTGTGAAGATGTTCAGTTCAGTACAACAATGCTACATCAATGGTTTTTACTGCACTTACATTTAATGGCTGCTTTAACTTTCATGCATTTGTATTAAAGGTTAGAAACCAAACCTGATAAACTCTGGTCTTTTTTAGAAGAAAAACCTAAGCTGTATCCCATGTCTGTCAATCAAAGTTTGCATTGTAAATAATGCTGGTGAGAGAGCCTGATTGCTCTACTTTCAAGTAATGTATGTCTATGTATGTGTGTGTGCAGGCTTTAAACCAGTTTAGTGCCACTAAGCAGTCCCAGTATGCCATTTATGACGACCCTTGGAAAAATCTTGTATCCCAGTTTTCCAGTGAAACAAAAGTATCCCATCAATTAAGTGGATTTGATCAGAGACACTGTCAAAAAGTACTTCAAAAATAGATGAAAATAACTGACAATAAGATAAGGTCATGTGCAAGGAACGGCACAATACTGACAATGTGCTGAAACACATTTTCTATCAATCTGTTTTGAACTAATTTTCTGACATTATGGAGTAGCATACGTTTTTAAGGATAAGTGCCCCCTCCAGTGGCTGCTGCGTGACTAAAATAACAGTCTGTCATGACAAGAACTGAGAGGCTGCAATGAGCTTCATCACTTTTACATGAAGTTTAAAGTGCTTAAGGCTGCTCTTCGGGTTTACTTCAGTTTATCTGGACATTTTTTTTCAAATGTCATTCCCAAAATCTAGATCTTTGCAAAGCTTACAACATCCACCGTTCACAATACTACATGTTACCAAATCCACCTTAGCTCGACAAAGCTCTGCTTACAAGCTGTAAGCATCTTTTTAAAAACCAGCATGACATCACAGATGGAGATAAATCTAAAGTAACCTCTCTGTAGCTTTAAGTAGATTCCATTGTAACATTCAACAAAGTGCTAACCAGCCCACTCACTCTAATCTAGTGACTATATTACAAATATTTTAAAATACTTAACATTAATGAAATACATTTAAGAGAGCCAATGTCCTACCAGTAGACAAAAGGCATGCAGTGCATTTCCAGAACACCTCTTATCTTTGTACATGACCCTTACATGCAGTGTTCAATACTGCAGCTGTGAGACATATAAAACCAAGGCCCCTTCTCTGACTGAGGCACTACCTCTGATAAAACCGTAAATCTACAAATCATATATCCTGTTAACAAGTAACAACTGGCTCCACTCCTTATTTACAGCACTGCATTTCTTTAACATGTACTGTATGGGAGCTACAATACATTTCAGAGGTATTGCTTCAGTCCATATAGGGCCACAAATCACTCTAAAAATAACTCTAAATTTATTATTTACATATCAGACTCTTTGTTCTGGACACATAAGCTGATTAGTGTATTTCTCTTCGTTGCTGGCGTCCAAACTGCAGAGTCCTGTGGGAAGAAAAAAATCATGCAAATACAATCCACAAGAGAGAATCAATAGAACTGATCAATAAACATATAAATATTTATGTGCTGCAACATCAGTGTTAAAAGTCTAATTGTGCTTACCTGGTACATCCTTCTTGCCTTTACAGATTCTGTTGAGGTTTTAGGTAAACAAACTGCACAAAAAAGAAAGAAGATTTAAGAACTGATGCAATAAAATGAAAATATAAAATGCTAAATTGCATCAGCTTCTCAAGAAAGTAGAGAAAAAACACCAGTGTTGCTCAACTCTAAGCTGCAGGTGAGAACACACAGACTTGGGCAAAGTGATTTTGTGTCTGCATGCTAACAAACTCACTCTGCAAATGTGTGGTAAAATTCTTCAAATGTTAACCATGTTTTAAAAAATAAAGTTCAATGAGTTAGCATGCTAGCAACTGCTGATTAACAGTGAACAAAATGTGCACTTACAGGTATCCTATGAGAAGTATTAAAGTATACAGTTTTTATGAAAACTGCAATATTCATAAATATAGTGGAGAAATCCCTAACTCAGAAAATATCAGGTTCAACCTCAGGGAACAATGACAGCGCAACATTTTTGTGCCAATACTGCCAACAGGGGATAAGATTTTCACCATATAAACAAAACTTTGACCTGATGATGGCCCTTGATAAAAAGGTCAGCAGAGATACTTTTACATTTGAGGGGAACATGAATGTTTGTTCCAAATGTCTGCCAAGTTAGCCAATTGTTGCAACTATCTAACTTCACCCAAAACAAATTTAAGAGGCTTCTGTACCGTTTCAAAAAATAAATTTCACAACATTGAAACAACATTGTGTAAAAAATTCCATCTCTGACCTGCCCCCGCAGTTTTTTTTCTCAAGTTGTGCCACAAAATATAGCACACTTCTCGTGAAAGATTATATCAAGTCAACACATACCACTTAGAGCAGCAAAAAGTCTTAGGGGTGCACAGTGTGCATGAGAGAACCACTATTTTCCCTGTTACAAGTCAGTGTAATCATCAGACTGATATTGAAGCTGTTATTTTAAGGTGAAATAGAGGCATAATGTTGCTTTTAATATTGATAAATCATAGTTGTGCTTGGTTGAACTGTATCCACTCACCAGCTCTCTCTCACTGCTTCAATGTCGCTTACGAGGTTCTGTGCTAAACAGATGCCGAATATCTGAAAAAAGATACATTTATGTTACACAGAGGTGAATTAAAGTTAATGGATAATAGTCTAAACCTTTTAAAATGTTCCTCACCTGTAGTAATGCGATCCCAATAAAGATGCCCGCCACCACTGTCAGGTTGTCTTGAAGCCACTTCTCAAACTGAGGAACGCAGCCTTTGATATAGATGAAGGTTCGCTGCTCAGAGTCCTGACAGCAAATTAAAATAAACACAAACTGTTATTATGGCCTAACAGCCGAGTACAGGTGCAATGTTTTGGCTCTTACTTTTATTATACCCTTTAAAAAGTTGTAGATCTAACAGCTACTGTATCCAATCACTATGGGATTTATCTAAGACCAGAAAATTGTATTTTTCGGTGGTAGCACATGATTTTCTTTCCATCCTGTGGTCTCCACATAAGCTCTTCACAATTAAATCCTTCTGAAATAATGTTTCCTACTTGTAAACACGCACTCAGGCCACAGTTTTCCTCTTTTGATTCTTGTTAAAACTGGTTCTCTCTGGCTTTTTCCTCCCATTTTAGGTAAAAAAACAAAACAAACCGAGCCTTTCCCTTACATTATACTACTATGAAGTAAGGCCAGAGCTAATGATGGGGGAGGGGGTCCAATTCCTTGTGCATTTTTACAGCATGAGTAATACCACACAGCCCAAAGTGCTGATGGGGAGCCAGCTGCTGTATTTTGAAGGAATTAGAGTTTGGAAACACACAGAAAGAGGAATATTGTACTCTGGGTGGAGTACCTCATGACATCATGCAGCCAAACAAACTTGCCTGAGTCAAAAAAAAGAAGGCAATTTCTGTTCCTCATCTGGAAGTACGCAGTTCTATAAAACAGCATGAGCATAACCTCTCTAAATGAAAGTGTCAGTAAGCCACTCACCGTTTTCGCTCTGATGTCGTAGCCACACTGAGTGTTGATAACATCCTCCTGCAAAGAGACGGAAATTAGTTCATGTTTATTTTTTTCAAAAGTTGAATTATTTTTAGACATTAATCATTTTGCTGTTTGTTCAATAAGGCACTTCTAATTCTGATTCTTAAGACACTGAGATAAACTGGGAGGGTGTCAAAAACATGAATACTGCTTGTTCACTAGACTTTAGTTTCATTTTTGTATGAAGAAGTAAATGTGCAGAGTTAAATGTTCACACCCATTTACAACCACAAGAAGAACCCTGCTGTCCGCAACGTTGCTAGTGTGTGTTTGGCGACCAGATGTGAATTGGACAGCAGTGAACTCTCTGAACCTTTTTTCAAACTGCACAGATCAGCACTGTGGACATGAGACTCACAACTTCAATTTGGGTCAGACTTAGGTCAGTCGAATGTGGGCTTAAAACCTCACTAAAACCTTACGGCTGTGAGGTTTGATTTTCTACATGTAAGAATCATTTCACCATCTGTATCAAGTCCATAAACAATGACAAAAAGCTAGGTTCATCTTTTCCCCAAGGAATACATTAATTACTACATATCATGGGCTATTTGTGCCTGTTTGAGTAGAATTTACAGATAACTACAGCACTAAAACACATAGGGAATTTTGACTCTTTTTTTTTTAAAGTATAAGCTCTGTTTGATAGTTCTTTTTTCATTTTGTCAAACCAAAAAGAACAAAACAGGCTTTGGTGTCATTGCCACTGACAATCTGGGGATCTCCATTTGGTGTTTTTATGGTATATATTTGAGTATCTTAACTATTTATGATGTATTTGGTGACAGGAAGAAAATGAGTAATTTCTAAATTTCTAGCCATATTCTTCAGGTGTTGGGTTATGCTTAATGTAGAACTCTGAAACTTCTCTGTATAGAACTATCAGTGTAATTTTTTTAGGGAACCAAATTCTGTAGTTAAAGATAATCATGTCTTCACTCTGAAGTGATGCATCATGTGTTATTCAACTCCCTATATATTTAGCATTTTTTTCTACTATCTGTTGTGAAGTGTTGCTCACAGAGAGGTTGACCTTGGTGGAACAGGATGTCCTACAGTCAGCAAATAAAAAACATTCTTATGCAACTCTCGTTACAGTGAAGCACGGCTGTTTTTGCTGAAGTAGAACTCTGTGACTGCTTTGCACGGAGAGCAGCAGTCAGAGCATTTTTCTGGCCATGGTCAAGATAACTCCTCCCAGCTGCTCTCAGACTTTGCAGTGTTGGCAGAGTCAGAGAGGACTAAACACTGAGGCCTGGATGTCCTGTTGGAAGTCAGCCATGACAGTGGACTGCCTGGGGCAGCCTTCTGGAGGACACAGATAACCCTGCTATCCGTCACAGAGAAAACCTGTCCTATTTTCTCTTCACATTCCAGCACTTAAAGGTTCCAGTATGTTAGAATGTGGCCTTCTCAATCTGAACTCAAAGACATGAAAACTCCCACATTACGCCAATGGGCTTGTTGGGGGTTACCATAAATGGGAATGAATTGGCTGTGAGTTTCAAAATGTAGTTGTAGGGAGTTTTTGGGAGGACATACCGCTGGGTCTTTGGTGCAGCAGGAGAAGGGAACGCCACACTTCTCACGACTTGGGTTTGAATCAGTGCAGTTAAAGTAGATGTTCAAATTCCAGTCGTCGGCTCCAAAAGCTCCACAGCACTCCCACTATGAAGTTAAACAGACATAAAAACACATATATATGTCAACATTGTCCCACTGGCAGGAAGAACCATGATTACGTCTAGGTATAGCCAAGAGTGAAATCAGAACAGTGAATGAGTTAACACTGCGCTCACATATTCCTGAGTGAAGTCTATCAGGTTCTGCAGATCAATGTCATCTCTGTAGGCCCGAATGTTGTTGTTAATGAAAAAGTTGAGCTGGTCCTTGATCCAATCTTTGAAGACAAAGGCTAGAACTCCTGCAGTCAGCTCCAGGAAAAAGATGATACCCAGGAACACAGAGAACTGAAACACATAAACAGATTAAGCTTTCTGAATTTAACAAATATTATGAGACAAAGTCTGAAAGATCTTTTGTTGTTTAAAAAAGAAACCTACAAATTTGAGCAAGAAAGAGTTCTCTCGCAGTGCTCCGATGCATCCAGCGAATCCAAGGATGAACATCACACCACCCACCACCAAGAAGAGCCAGACTGGGTCAAAACCACCCAAGTCTGTGATGGACGAGATGTTGGAGAGAACGCCCTGAAAACAGAGATATGGGTTAGAGGCTTCAGAAGTTACCAGAAAAACAGTTAAAAGTTTGACCAAACTCCTTGCCTCTAAGAGCCTAATCAAAGCAGGTAATGTGCAATCTGCAAATTTCCAAGCTACTCCTTCTTCCCAAGCCACATATAGTACTTTAAAATAAGTTGAGCTTCAATGAAAAGTTGGGAAACTAACTGATATAAAATGAACTACTAACTAATTAATATATTTGCTTACTGTAATCATTACAAAAGAATTAGATGAAAAGACTGACACCACTTTTAGGATGTGGAGCTAGCTAGTTTAGCTTAGAATAAAGACTGAAATCAGGGGGGGACAACTAGACTGACTTTGTCCAAAGGTGTAAAAACATCCTACACAACTTATTCAGTTATCAACATGTTGCAACTTATCTGTTTTGTTCTGAAAAATAAGAGTAACGACAAAACCATGTGGTTTTATAGAGGTTACTTAAGTAGCTACCTTGCAACTTTTCCAAGTAAGAAAGCACCAAGAACATAAATACCCATGAACAACAGTAAACTATTGTTTTTAGACATGAGATTGAGCAAAACGGTGTTAGTTATGCTGCAGAGGTCAAAGTGGGATATTTATTTTTAGCTTTGGAGTCTTTAATGAGTTAAATATTTAGTTAGTTTTGAGCTAGTTGCCAATGCTAGCTGCTGTTAATGCCCTTTCAATGTTAATGCTAGGCTAAGCTCACTGCTGTTTCCAGTTTCATACTCACATAAGAGAAAGGTGCCATTTTTCTCTTCCAAACTGCCACAGAGGATAGAAACTTTTATGAATCTTAGAATTTCATAACTTTGTCTAATAATCTAAAAAAAAAATTGTTAAAAAAATCCACATTTTCTCTGGCCCTAGCTCTTCACATGTGAGGAGCTGCACTCTTCTCTTGTTTAATATTGTTGTAAACTGAATCTTTTTGCGCTTCGAACTGTTGGTCTGACAAAAAGAAGACTCAGAAACTCTCACTCTGGGTCTTACAGAATGCATGTGTTGCTATCTTCTGACATTTTATTGACAAAACAATGAATAGAGCACTCAACATAATGATTATTGGATTCAGGGATGACAAAACAATACGTTGTAGCCGTTCTTCAAGGATAGAGCAATAATATTGAGAAATGAGCCCGATCTTTAAAGGGTTATACAGTGAATGTGAAGACATTTAAACCTCACTGGACTGTCTATCCCCCTTTCACACCCCTGATTCTGAGAATACACAATGACTGAATCTGTGAAATGCATCAGATCGTCTCTGCTGTCCATTGTTCAGAGGGCGTCCCACCGGAAAGCATGACATTCCTTTCTGATTCAGTAAAGCCACAGGCAGCATTACAAGCAGACAGATGGATATAAACATCAGGACCTGAATGTAAATGATCTGCTGAGTTTATGGCTTATTCTAAAGGTGTCCAGATATAAATAGATTTGTACAATACACTGATTCATGCACATTAAACTCACCTTTTCACTCCATGCCCACAACCCAATGCCAAGGAACGCCACTCCAAGAAACTAAAAAGAGACAGACAGAGAAGACAGAAAGAGGATTATTTCACTGTGAATGCAACATGTAGTCATTACACAGAAGCACTGAGACAAACCACACACAGATTTTCCTGGCAGCCGTCCATTACTAAATATTTCTCATCTCAGTCTGCAGAATCAGCAGGGACTCCCACATTAGAAAGCATCTTATAACAGCTTGGACACATTCTGACTGTACAAGTTTCCACCTACTGTGTAAAAGTTTAAAACCACATCAAAGAGTCCTGAAAAAGACGGCAGTCAAGGCAATGGCAGCCTCTTTGCATCCGGCTGAAAATCTTCTATTTTAATTCAGAGAGGACTAACTTTATGTCTACAAATAGTAAACTTAAAGGAAACAGTCAGAGAATCTCTCATTCAGGGGTCTCTTTAGCCGGTTTAAGAATTACTATTTTTCATAATTTTCTGAATCTTTTTACAACAAAAACACAACACTACACTGCATGTTGAACACCCACAGACACTTAAATAAAATTAGATGAAATGAGCCTCTGCTTGGTGAAAAGCGAAACTTCACTGTAGGTTTGTAACTCCTTTGTAAGTAATAAAATGTGTTATTGGAGGGCTCATGTTTATTGGACAAAATAGTTAAACGAAGAAAAAAATGACATGAAAACCAAGTAAAAAATCACAAGAGACTGTAAAAAGCCCAAGAACAATTTATTGGACCTCTGTTGTATACTTGCTTTCATACTCTTTAAACATGGTTCAAACATCATAGACTGCACATTGTACGATTAATTTAGCCTTTATAAATCAGCCGAGGATGCCATTAAAGAGCGCCATAATAGGATAAAATAACTTGTAACATGAATAAAAATGCAGCAAACACACACAACAACCTTAACAACTACTACACTAACAAAGATTGATGTTATCTAAGAGGGACCTCTAACTCAGACTTCATGTTAGACCCGTTTAAAGACGGATCCCAGTGAAGGATTTTCTCCACCAGAAAAATATAAAGCACTCTGCAGATTAACTAAAAGCACAGAGGAGCAGATGCTCCCAACACAGTTCATTTCCTCTCATCATATATGAATGTTGACAGGATCAGAGGGTTCAATGACTGCCTGGTTGGCTGAGAGCCTCAGAGAGAGGCCTGACAGGTGGCCTTTGTCCTCAGAGCTCCGTAAAAGGCCACAGACATACGGTAGGTGGTCCAAACATCTCAAAAAAGGCAGCGATGATACCATGAGACTTTAACAATCTATAAAACATGTTGTGTTGTCAAGAGAGGGACAGTTCTTTAAATGTCGACCTGTTATTCAGTTTCCAGAGAAGATATTTTGACATGTGGCAGAAAATCTTAAGAATGTGAGCTAAAAAAAGTAAAAAGACTGGTTTTGATTTAGCTGCCCCAGTTTTAGAGTTCTGGAACTGTATGAAAAACTTGACAATTTTTATAATTATATTTATTAAGTTATATTTTTGGGCTTTTTCACCTTGAGTTGATAGGACAGCTGAAGAGAGACAGGAAACTTTGGGAGCAGTGGGCGGGGGAAGACATGCAGCAAATGGTCGCGGCAGGGAGTCAAGCCGGCGACCTCTGTGACAAGGGCTATGGCCTCTGTATATGGGGCGCGCCAAGACCGCTAGGCCAATGGCAACTCAACATAAATCATTATTAATGTCTCTGATAATATTAACACCACCTTTTTTTTCTTTTGCTCACCTACCCCACAATTTAATCAGTTTACGGTACGGGTAGATTCACAGCTCAAATAGTAAATCCGTTTAAGTTTACTGTCTAACAGTTAGTTCAGGTTCCTGTGAGAAGCTCTCAGTTTTGGCACCCCCTCTGGACAAAGTGGTACCTTACACATCTCTGCCTAATCTTTTGTTCATGTGGCAGTAGTGTTTTGTGACAAATAATCTCATCCTGTTTTCTTTTAACAGTGAAATAAATCACTCTGTGGGAATATGTGCGAATGAAAAAGTCATAGGGTTGTTTCTTCAGCCTCCCGTAATCGGCGGATCGGACATCCCACCCGTAAAAATTACAACAAAGAAATCATTCATCTTTTTCACTGAAGGTCTTCTGTGTTGTGTTGGGTCCTAAAGAGGCATCACTGTTCATTTTAGTGCGAGTCATAATCAATCAAAAAACTCCTTACAGTAGCTTTAAGCTATCATTGAAGGTCTAATCCACATCTTCCATTTATCCTGTCAGCAGTTATTATAGAATAATAAGTCATTTAATCAGCTGGTGTATTAGAGGAAAAAAAGTTGCCAGTAAAATGAAGATTTCAAAGCTTTGCTGGTTTCAGCTTCTTAAATGTGAGATGGTACTGCTTTCTTTTGTTATGAGACCGAATAAAGAGTTTCCACTTGGGCTCTAGACTATCGGGTGGACTTGAAGGCAAATTTGACAGTGTTATTTTTTCTTTTCAATTATGACACCCGTTTTTAATATTTTTACATTGAAAATAGTATATTTTCTCTCACATGTAATTGTTAGGGAACATCTGTTCATTACAGCCCTTAATACTTCAATTGCTATTAATGGATGACATTGCTAAGCCATGCTGTATCCTTAATAACCCCTCTTCTCCACAGTAAACACCTAAAATAATACCCCAACAGGCTAAAACTGGTAACTAGAGGCCTATGGTACATCCAGGTGTCAAAACAGGGGTTACTGGTGAGTCCAGAGCACAAAGGGAGAGGTTTTTTTATCCACGTTATTTCAGTCCAAACATGACTGTCATGAATGATAATGACTGTATACTGGAAAAACTGTCTGCCCTGACACAGACAATAAACCATCCCTGCACAGTATACCCTGATGTAAACAATGTGAACCCTCCATCAGTGCTCCTTCTCTATGCTGCTGTCTTCACAAAAACAAAGCGTGCTGCTGATAGGTGACAGCAAGAACAAGTGCAGAGCAGCAGTGAGCTCACAGGGATGAAATCATCATGTCTCCAATGAAAACCAACAGGAGAGGGAGTAAAGAGAAAACGACACTGCTTTCACTGATTCATAAATCCAAAGCTGATGTTGTTGGAGAACAAAAACAAGACATGTCAGTGAATTAATCTGAGGCCTAAATATAAATTTTAAAAAAACAGCAAACAGTGAACTTACCCAGAATATAATGTTGAACCCGAAAATGAAATACTTGATGCAGCAGCTCACTTCATGAGCCTTGAAATGCTTTCCTGACATCATCTGGATGGCTTTTTGTGTTCAGACGCTGCCCGCAGTGGCAAAGAATCACATCTATGGTCCTCTTCTGTTTGACAGCCGGGTTATCAGGCTGGAAACACCTTTTTTTCCTCCTTCTAGCCTATTTATAAGGCTTCACAAACGCGCTGTTAGTTGTTTCTACCGTCTCATTGTAAATATGATCGTGTGTTTCCGGTGACAAGGAGAGACCGCAGAATATCGCTCCGTATGTCACTGTCAGCAGAAATATCAATTTATTCCTTATCAGATCCTCCTGACGCGTAACGGGAGGAGAGATCCGCACAAGTCAACCAGATTAAGGCCGATGGTCCTCTATCTATCTGACCCATTATCTAGACATGGCTGTAGGCTGAGTGACGTGAGAGGGAACCAATCAGACTCTTAAGTGGGGTACAAGAGGCGGGACTTCCTCCAGCGGTGGGTGTCACTGCCCTCAAATGACCATAAAATAAATTATGCCATGATATTTAACCATTTAGAGCATTATTTATTCATCACTCGTGATATAAAATTAAAGATTACAATACATACTAGGCTCTGGAGATCTGAGGCTTTGAATGTTAAACAAACCAAACAGACACCATGGATTCATATTCATGTGAACTTGTTTACTAAACCCATAAACAATGGCTTGTAATACGCCTCATTAGAATTAACTGGTTTGTCAGCTTGCTTCATTTCACTTTAACACAGTGAACAGCAGGGTCTGATACCAGTCTTCTTTTTCTTTTTAAAAGTCGTGGTATATTAAATAAAAAAGGGCAGGAATGACATTTTGAATATGCAATGTAACATAATATCCTGATAAACAAGTTGGAAAAATGCATGTATTCCTTGATTTTTTCCCCCCACTTTTTTTTAAACAATATCTTTATTGACTTTTCCATGTACAATGTGCATTACACAGACATAAATATTACATTAACATTTTGTACAATACAAAAGTCATTTTTTGTTATTTTCTCCCAAACAAACAGACAAACAAACAAAACACCCCGTCCCACCCACATTCATCTCTCTCTCAAAGTCTGTTAAACAAACAAGACAGAATCTGTATTACATTTAAAGGTACCTTGAATAAAGTAAAAAATACATCCACATACAAAAAATTTAAGTTACACCGGTTCTCAATGTCTTCATCTTTTTTTCTGGGATCTACCACAAGTCCATATAAGTATCTCAGTCTTCGTTTTCAGCCTTTAACAGCCCTCCTATATCTCCACTCTTAATATAATCATTAGATTGTTTCCAGATTCCCTCATAAGCTGTTCATTTGTTCTTCAAGGTATATGTTATTCTCTCCATTGACATACATTTTGTCATATTTTAATCCAAGCACCGATTGTAGGTGCATCAGTTTCTTCCATTTAAAGGCCAATGTTCGTTTTGCTTGCAGTATAGCAAAATCAATGAACTTCCATTGCTTGGTTCTCAAATTAAGACCACTTGGATATATGTGTAACAAAATCATCTTGGAGTCTACTGGAATGTTATTTTTCCCCCCACTTATTTAAATGTGTACTACTACAAAGCACCATTTCCCAGTCCTTAATTGTGCTTTGCAAATACAGTGTGTGTACTTTGTATTGCTTATACATACTTGTCTACAATTGTGAACATGGTTGATACATTTAAAAAAAAACAAATCTATTTGTATAGCCTCAGCTGAAGAAATCAGTGAATACGCAGTAAACTTGGAAAACAAAGAGTTTGAAGCACTTATGGATGTTTTTCTCAACAAAACAAAAATGGAAGACGGTGCCCCCTGGTGGCAAAAAGTGACACCAACATGACTATGAGTCTCAGTTTTCAGACAAAGAAACATAAATCAGCAAAGTAATCAATAAACCATGTCCACACGTTTATATGTGTTGTTGTGTTCAGTTTTTAAAATGAAAACCCGGCATCACTCTGAGTATTAGATGCGTTTATTTCAATAAAACAAAATAAAGGTACTAATGTTCTAATCTATTACAAACATTTGTTTACAAAACAGGATAAATTATGAAAAATAAATATTTCTGTGCAGGTTTTTTTTGTACGTATTGTCAATGCAGGCAGATTAAAGAGATTTACATACCCATGTAAGTCCTTTTTTATAGAAAGACAAGTCATTAATTTCAAATCATAATGACACCTCAGGCAAAATACATATTACACAATGCAGCGGGCAGCAGTTAACAAGCTGACCTGTTCAAACAAACTGTTATCTGAGGCGGATTCCCTCACTCATTAATACTAACAATCCACAAACATAGATTAGATGCATTATTTAATAGAAATATGCAGCATTGTGCTGGTATATTTGGGCACTGCAATAGCTTTGTTCACATTGTCAATACTGTTTAGAAAGTTTCTCCTGAAGCAACATAAAAAAAACAAAAAAAACCATTTCTAACAATGTTTGGCAAAACAAAGGTAGTATGCATGCAACATCAACTACAATGCATCCTTAACTTTTGGCTGCAGTTCACTTAGAAAAATATAAACTTGATTTGGATTTTACAAAATACTTCATATTGTTAAAAAAATATGTGAATACTATGATTCTTCATTTGACCCTTACTGTGTGCTTGAGAATTTGTATTGGTTTGAGTTCCCTCTGCGGGAGCACAGGCGTAAAATAATATTAGTTCAACAGCTTGAGGCAGTTTTCAAGAACAACAATTAAAACAATGGTTAGCGTTGAAAAAAGCTTTGGTGATCCTTCTCTTTTAGAGTCAGGGTTTAGCTTTGCAACACACCCCATGCTTCCCTTTTTTTAATTCCACATACAGATGTTCTATTCCTGTCTTTAAAATAAACACTGACAGATTAAACTAGGTTTGAGGTCAGAGTTGTAAACCTAATCTGTTCAACAATTTAAACCCCTATAACCAAAATGTCATTCCCATCATATTAAACACAATCACTACACTGGATTTCCCCTTTTTCTTTAGACACATGACAAAAGGACATGTTAACTGCATCGTCTTTCCTTTTGAAGTCCATTGTTTTGTTTGTTTAAGGCTTTTTGAACAGTTTTGAAAAGTTTAGCACAAAGTCTAGAATACTGAGACTGAAGTAAATAACCCTGAAGAGGCATTTAGGAGTTCAGACATCTAGATGGAAACTACATATGCTGTGAAAGGTTCAGCTTTAAAAGACCAATGTGAAGGATTTAGTGGCATCTAGCTGTGAGATTTCAGATTGCAACCAACGAACAACCTCCTCTTCCTTTCAGCGTGTAGTCTAGACGAATGTGGCTGCATACAAGTTAAAATTTGAAAGACCTTATCTAGTATCAGTGTTTGGTTTGTCCTTTCTGAGTCATGGTAAAAATAACATTCTTGGTAGATAAAAAGAGCTCATTCGGGGGGGGGGGGGTACGTTTGTTATTTTCCAGCAATTAAACACTGACAAAAACAAACTAAAGAATATATTATTATTCCATTTCTGCCAATGGATGCATCTAAATCTTGCACACAGGTCCTTTAAATCTCAACAAAAACAAGCCAGTATTTAAGTAAAGTAATTGAAATTACAATTCAAAATGCTACACAGAATGTGTTTGGCAAAGGGCTTTGAGAACCATTGTTCATTTTGTGCAAAGTACATAATTATTTACTTGAATAGTCAATCGTGTTTCATTACATTTTGATTTCACATTCTTTTTTTCTACTGTGAGTTTTGGCCAACATCAAAGTGTACCTATTCATCGATCAATACTGGATCCTATACTTTCTGATTAGAAATGTATTGCATATTATATTGTTAGTTCAACTATATACAAGAATATATTAAACACATCTATACTGACACTCACAGATGACATGCTGGAAGTAAAACAGAGCACACAAACAACAGACAAACAGAAGCCTACAGTTTTCCTGACCATGTTAATAAAAAGGTTTGTTGACAGAGAGGGCAGCTGTAACAGCCTGAATCCATGATGTATTGAAAACACATATGGCTTTTTGTGAAATGGAGTCCAGAAAAGAGTCTTTTATAACACTTTTGTAACATCTTTAAATAGCTTGTTGGTTCGTAGGATAAAGTAAGATTGGCTTAGCAACATAATAAGAAGCTTTAATACTTTATACATTAATCACAGTTAATGATCCAGTGCCTTAACGTGTTTTCATAACGGCCAGACTGCACCTATAAGATGCTATGCTCATACTGAGAAAAGCAACACAATGCTTTATATTGAGGTTTTCTGAGTTACTATAAAATATACAAAAACTTCTTTCGAAAGAAGCTTGAAATGCATAATACTCACACTTACATGATCGCCTACAGAAAGCCTGAGGAGGGGTTTGAAACACTGTAAAGGTATCTTGGCTTTGATACTGTTCTTTAAAGTCACTCTGTATCATGTTTAACTCATCTTTGACCTCTTTTGTTTTTTGACAGAGTTGCATAAACGCTGCTGTGTGGTTAAAACCAGACCAGAGAAAGTTTAAACTGGATATGATAATCCTCACAGTTACCAGAATGTGTATCACCAGCATCACCCCAACATGAAAGAGAGCACCAGGGGATGCTACCTGACTCACTGACGTAGTGTTGTATCTTGTGGTTTGGATACACCCGGTGAGAAATGTTAAAGCCTGACCAGCAACGTAGCAGACTCAACTCATTTTATGTCACCTTGATCGCAGACTTTTTGTGGACGCAGAGTAAAGAAACGTACGGCACGCCGATGAAGGCCCACTTCTCGTTGGGCCAGAACATGATGACGGGGCCTCGCTCAGGGGCCTCGGTCGCAACATCAAAGTAGGCGAAGCAAACACAGCCAAGGTAGGAAGCAATACATATAAGGATGTGCCTGTGAAACCAAGAGAAGAGATAATTAACCCAACAACGTAAGAGATGTCCCACTTAACATATCAAGGTGTTTGCAGGTACAGGGTAGTAGCAATTCAGTGAAATTATCAAGTCAGTTTTTATGTGTAAAATCTTAGATCTTGCAGCTCCAAAAGCAAACAACCTGACTATTATTTTTGCAAAGCTTCATTTTGCATAATTTTCTTTGTTTTTATAGATGAATCTCCTTGTTCTTTCATGTTTAAGATCAAGCTGTATTTTCTGGAAAATCCTTGAAACAAGCTCATCTCTATTGAAGTCAATTTGAAATGATCACAGAACTGAGCAGTAGTTTTTATATTCATTTCACTCAAAAAGTAGTCCCAACATACTGATTCTTGTGACTCTTGTGAGTTTTGTTGAAGCTTACCAAGCACAGTGTAGGTAAGGAAAGTTGACAGACGACCACATTTCACAGAATATCCTGTCACTGATCCAGCATAGCAGAGCCAGTGCCCACCAGATCCCTGAGATCAGGCCCAGCTTGAACACTCTAGGGTTTTCACACCTGCAGACACAAACATATACATGAATGCATGTTCAGATTACAGACAATGTCAGACCCACAATGTTGTTAATTATTTCATATGGTTCATATGGACTTCTTTATATAAATATTTTCAGTGCTGTACAGAAGGGGAGCCAGATAATGCAGGCGATGAAGACCTTGTGGTGAATAAGAACAGCTCTGCTGTTATCTGACATTATTTTGGATGGAGGTGAGATTACAAATATAAACACATGTAGGGAGTAAAACATGCAAAGTATCAGAAAGTCAGGGGATTCAAATATTATAGATAATGGGCACACTTCAAGATTTGTTAATTATAAAACAACACATCGCCATTGTAAGACTAAACATTCTGACATCACAAGTTTTTCTTCAATAAGAACAAGCCAATATTTCAGCAGGCCTAATTCCTTCCAGCCTAAAGACGTCTGAAGCTCCCACACGGCTGTTACTCATACCATAATCCCTGATCACACAGGGTTTGGATGGTCTAATTCAGAATAGATTGGGCTTTGTGTTGGTGAACACATCCCTCAGTTTGTTTGAAGGTTTTATTGCAATTGTACAGGCTGTGGTGTCCACTCTAACCGGATGGCTTTTGAATCTACAATCGAGAGGTTCCTGTCAGGATGTTGATGATTATAAATTATCACATTTATCTTAACTGAACATTTAGTTCCTCTTTTTTCTTTTGGACCTGACAACCAGTTTCCAAATAGTCTGGTCTACTCCTCTGCACAAATAACTCCAAGTGGACACACACTGACCCTCAGAGCCACGTGCTAACCCAGACTGCTGCTAAACTATTCTTAGTCTCATCCTCCTTAGACAGAGCAGTCCCAGCCCCTGCTGCAGCTGCTGGCTGAGGCAAACAAATACAGGGGCAAGGAAGCCTGACTAAACTGTGATGCAACTGTTTAGTCACTGTGACACTGTTTGTCACCTTCCCTTAATAGAGAGCTTTTGAAAAGGTCATACCAGTTTACAAGCCTTTAATTTCAGTTAGCATTGTTTCAAGGAGGGAGGAATGTTGGGACATAAACTCTTTGTAGAAGGCAGCACAGGAACATTTCAATAAACAACAAACAACAGTAGTGTCATAGGGCAGGGGAAACTCTGAGTAATGGAGGAGCCCTGATGAATGACCCCTTTTACATTCATGTTGTCTATTGATCCAGAGTTGGAAATATTGATTGGTGCAGCCTATATGCTCAAATGTAGAGCAAAGTAGAAAATCCTCTGAGTACATCAAATTAGATGCAGAGGGAATCTGAAAGCTCAGGGGTTAAACTTTACATTTTAAGAAGAGTTGTTCAAAAGTGATACAACCATTCATTAAGTAGGCTGATGAAAAACTTAAAGGCACACTTACATCACATCACATCATTGGTCTAAAGACGGATGAAAAAAAATTCTGTCAGAGAAATAGGAAGCACAAAAATAGAAGGACAATGATGTGTTACCCAGATGGAAGTGGGCCATCAAATTGCCATCAATATTGTATAATACTGTAAGTGTTTCGATCCTTAATATTCACATGGGAGCCTGTGCTGATAGTGGTTTAGGTACAGTAGTAATCAAGCAATATGCTCAGTAATTACCCTCACGCAGAGTTCAACCGTTGACCAACGCCCCTTCCGGCACACAAACCAAACATAAACTGACAAAAGCATCACCATACGGCCGGATGTCTGGGGATACTGAGCCTATCAGCTCAAACAAAAAGCTGTGAGATAAGAAACATGACATGAAACCAGAACTTCTCCCTGCTGACAGAGAGTCAGTGAGTGTGATGGAGGGTTCAGCTATAGGAGGTGGAGATAAGTGAAGGAAAAGGCCGGTCTGTGTAACTGGGGTGAAGCCCTGCAGAGAGGCTTCTGTCCCTCCAGGGAAAAGAGAGGAAGAGACTCCATATGATCAGAGAAACACAGCCTGAAGCTTATCACGGACACTGGAGAGCTTCTTCTGTTGGCTTTAATGTTGAAAAGGGCAAAGCTTGTGTACTGGATGTCAGTGCTCTTTGAGGTTTACATGAAGTGTGTTACAGCTTGAATCTTCTTTGAAGTTGTTGTTCACTACTCTGTGAGAGACTGCATGAGCAAATGGCTCAAGAATTTCAGAACGTTCCTCTGTGTTAATTGCAAAGCATTTTGGGGTTTTATCATCTACAGTACATAACATCATTAAAAGATTGAGAGAATCGGAAAAATCTCTTTACAAAAAAGGACAAGGCTGATAATCAACAATGGATGGCCATGATCTTTCAGCCCTTGTACTAAAAAAAGGGATGACTGTAGTGGAAATCACTGCATGGGCTCAAAATCCTTGTTTGTGAACACAGTTTATCGCTGCATCCACAAATGCAAGTTTAAAGGAGAAGTGGAAAACCAACCTGCGGTCTGATAAATCAAAATTTGACATTCTTTGTGAATTTCTTGAAGGTCGTGTCCTTTGCTCTGCAGACGAGGGGGAGCACCCAGCTTGTTATCACACCACACACTTCAAAAGCCAGCATCTGTGATGGTCTGGGAATTCACGAGTGCCCATGGCATGAGTAGCTTACACATCTGTGAAGGCACCATTAATGCTGAACAATATGTGCAGGGTTTGGAGCAACATTATGCTGCCATCAAGACAATGCCACACCAAATTCTGCACTTATTACAACAGTATAGCTCCATAGTAGAAGAGTCCGGTTGCCAAACTGGCCTACCTGCAGTCCAGACTTGTCACCTACTGAAAACATCTGGGGCATCATGAAACTAAAAGTAGGACAGAGAAGACCCCAAACTGTTGAGCAGGTGCAATCCTATATCAGGCAAGAATGGGACATCTCACTTTCAAATCTTCAGAAACTGGTCTCCTCGGTTCACAAACATTTACAGAGAACACAACGGAAAACAAGCCCCTGTCCTAACTTTTTAAATTAGCTGTCACACATTTCTATCACTTTGGTTTGTTCTGTATCTTACCTGTTCTACTGAATATAAACATCACAGCTTTTCTAGCACAATCTGAAAGAGAATCCTTAACCCTTTCTGTTCTGTGATACTTGTAATGATTATTCCAGCCCTGTAGTTTTATCTCCAACTGGAAGTGGCTTGAACCGGAGCCAACAGGATACAGTAAAAGAGCAAACATCAACACTAAAGTCTGTCGTTTCTGAGGGCACAGGTCCATCAGCCACAGGAATTCTCTCCCACTTAGCAGAACAAAAAAACAAGAGGCCTTAGTAAATGACGGGCACTTTCTGTAATGTCAAGAATTACTAAAAGGTTGAACAATGGATGACTGAAGGTTACAGAACTGATGGCGGTGAGTGAGGGATGTGGGAAACGGAAACAGCAGGGAAGTTTCCCATTACTGTGACGGAGGAGAGATTTGGAGACAAAAACATAGACAAACTGGCTTGAGCTGCTTGCTGCGTGAGTGTTTTCGGTAATATTCTTCTTTCATAAGACCGTGTAATTACCCTGAAACAGACAACATTTCATCAGACAGTGTGAGCACAAAAGGCAAGAGGAGACATGTCAGAGTACTGCAGCAGATTACAGAAAGTATGCCCTGACAAGGTTTTCTTTTTGTCCTGTCAACAACTGATCATTACAGCAGCTGTTTTAACTCACTGGGCAGACGGGAAGCACAGTTTTTCACTGATGTGCTTCTGTTTCTGTAAGTTCAAAATTAACCTAGTTATAATATACATGCTTGAAAATGAGAATTATGAAACACTTGCAATATGTAAATAGCATTTTATTGTTAAGAGATGTTTAAGTGCCAGGTGTAACCACTGAAAAAGCTCATCAAACCAAAGCACTAGCCTGTTCATAAATGAGCTGTTTATTGGCAAGAGCTTATAGAATATGGTCAATACATCTGAACTATGTCAGTAAGGCATTAATTAGGACCTTTAAATATATTAAATTACAATGCCCAGATTATTAAACCAACACAATAAGCTTAAATGAGAGAGTAACATCTTTACTTAGAAAGAATGAGGCTTAAATAGTCATATTAAAAATGCTATTATAGCCTGTGGAGTTACAGTGACTACCACAGTAGTATGTAGTTTACCTTTGACAAATGTACAGATGATTTTGCCATAGCATCTGTCAGGTTTTAGTAGAGAAACACGATTCAGTCATCATTCCTAGTGTTACACCAGCTACAATCTTCAGTGTGGAAATATATTCTCAACATTAGGAACACGCATACTGTGATAAGGGTCTAAAATCAAGGGTCACTTAGAGTTTCAAAGTTTTATTGAGCCTCTTATCAATAACCCAAAGTGAAGTGGATTTCCAAATAGTAGTGCGACCCACTTTTGTTGAATAAACTGCCCTGCTTCCATGTGCAAACAACCCACATTCCCTAACCCATATCCAGGACAGGCACACTAAAAACCATCTTGGATTTGCAAAAAATGTAATGCAGCTACATACTACTTTGAAAAATGTTAAAGAATTTAACACAAAATACTCACAAAGCAAACACCCAGAAGTGGCACCCATTCCACCACAAAAAGCCATCATTAAAAATGATGCTCTCTTTTTTTCATTCTTAGCATCTGTTCATGAGTGTGCTGGCTTTCACTGCACATCAGCTTACGAACTAACCATGCATGCGTACTTTAATGACTTCAATTAATACAGCAGTATAAAAACATTCTTAGTTATGCGTTTGTCTACTCTGACCTTCTGTCAGTGCATTGGGTGTTCACCAAGGATCAGATTTAGGGCCTCTTTCCTTGTCATGGTAAATGCCCAGGTTGACTCTGTTTCTAATAATTATAACCTTTTGTATCACTTCTATGCAGATGACACACAACTTTATACTACTGTTTGAAATAACAGTGTCTGCTCACTAAATAACATTTGAACTGTTGAAATAAAAGTTGAATGAAATCCAAACTGGTCAAAAATGTCCTTCATCCTCATCCAAAGAAAAATATAAATTGCCATGTTTTTGCCCTTCAGAGTTGGTTCCCAGGTTTTGCAACACATCTGGTCCCTGTCTCTAAATTTGCACAATGAGGTTAAAAAGTTCTGTTTTACTCTTACTTCATTGAATTCCAGTAAACAAGTCAGTCTCTCTTTAACACCCTAAGGCCAGAGATGATACAGCGTTTCCAGTCGCCTCTGTCTGGCTCTAGCATAGTGCTGTTTCAAATAAGTTCCTGTTTCACCATTAAAGAGCCATCTATTTTCACTGACTTTTAAATTAGCTTACTGGATGAAATATCATCAGACATTTAGTATGATGGACCGGGATTAGGTCCCACACACTGACTAGCCCTCCCCTCAGTTGTTGTAAGAATAGGAACCCTTTTCACAAACCTTTTCAGCTCAGTAATGAGCAGCGCAGTGCAGGGGATGCCCAGGGTCATTAGTGACAATGAGTTGACAACAGGTTTGACGAAGGCCAGCCCAGTGGTGATCCCTGACAAGATGCCAATGACCACTTTGAACCTTGACCTAGAACATAAGCAAAAACAAGTCAGAAGAGCAGAGTGTGCGGTACATTCTATGAAAAAGATTGTGAAATTTATAAAGAGTGTTGGGACATTTAAGGAAATGCAACAACATTAAAAATAGTTTAGTAAACAAGAATCACTGAGCTACTCTGTGACAATGGAAAGAGAAGTCAAGACATGTGATGCAGCTTTTTCTGGTGTCAGCTATCTTGGACAGGCCTATTATTAAACAGGGAGTCATAGCAGTGGACACATCACATGACAGCACAGTAGCCAACTGTGAGCTCAACACATTAAGCTGTTCAACATTGCATGCCTACAAGAAATACTGCATAACAGTCGCATTTGCTATGAGTTTCAAACAAACAATTTAGTGATGAGTCATTAAAACAAATTTCTCCCTTTATCTTTGCAAATATGTCAGCTTGTGTGTACATCTATTATCAGTCCAATTAAATGTTAAACTCAATGCAGAGATGAGTTCCTCCACTCAGTTCTTTGATCAGTGAGCCGCTGAGGCGTAGTTAGCTTGTGTCGTTACTAGCTAGGGTGAACATTTGCATGAACACAGCTCATTTTAGCAACTGTTTGGACTACTAATCTTAGGCAGTCATATGAATGTAGTCATGCTCTGATCAAACATACCGGTCCCTCCTAAACATCTTGGGTAAGTATCTTTTAGGAAACCACATAGCGATGGCACACATGAGCACCCACAAGATGGCCAACTCATCCAGCATCTGGCCGAGGAAGCTGAGGGTTGCATGAAAATATGTAGAGCCGATCCCTGAAAGACACAAACAAAGAAATGTTTTTATCAAAAGAGGGCCTGCAGTTATTCAGGGTGTTGACAGACTGGATTAATGGGATTTAGTATTTTGTGTTTGGTGTCATTATGATTTTTTAAATAAACAAAAATAAACATGTTAATGATGAAAAGTTAGTAAGAGTTACTTAAATTTTTTGAAATTCTCAGATCAGTCAGTGCCCGTTAGTTATCACGCTCCAGCAGACTGTGTGTTATCAGCTGTATCTGTTTTTATAACAGGCGCTGCAGGAGATTCCTTCACTGCAACTAACTCTCCTTATCCAAAAGTCACTTCTGCTCTCAGTCAGACGTTACTACCAGACAGTGACCCTATCGGCAGCCAAAACGTAAACAGACTCAAGGTTCAAATTTGGCATGGGAACTGAGCGATTAAACAAGTGTTTGATTCATTCAACCAATCTTTGATCCACAGATATTTGGTCAGCAACTATTTACATTATCCTTTAACTGTAAAACTGATAGAGTTTTTCTGCCTCTAATATAAGCTGGTTCCCACTTTTCAAATGCAGACATCAACTGTTTTTTGTTTTAATTTAGAAAACTGTGATCTTAAAATTAGCAGGGAAACTTATTTTAAGCAATTTTTTACCAGTATTTTAAAGTGTAGTGTCTCAGAATAAGCCATGAATGCTAATAATTAGTATTATTTCACTCAAAAATGGATTTTTGCACAAATACATTGTCAACTTCTTCATTTGAGATGTATTATAGCGGCACTTAAAAGGAAAAATATTTCAATAGGTTCAAACTGTTGGACAAAGCTAGAAGGTTTTGATGCACTGATTAATCGAATAGATGACTGAAACTTAATTAACAGGAGACAATCAATCACATAATTGGTCCCATTTATTTAAAAAAATTTTTTATATTTCTTTGTAATTTTTCCTAAATCATATTTACCAGGCTCCTTCATTTTAAGTTGTAGTAATTTCTGTTTTTTCAACTTCTCTATGACAATAGACGATCTGAATACTTTCACTGTGGACAACAAAACTTCATCTTCTGGATAAACAGGGTGACATTTTTTAATTCTTTACTTTTTCCCCCCAACAACTAAAATAATCTATACTTTCAGCTTTGTCTAGACCCACTGTGGACACACTGGTTTTTAAAAGTAGGCACAATGCAGGCGTCCCAAACTAATGTGAATGACTCAGCCTGCACACAGCTGAGGCCAAAAACAGGAGAAAAGCAGCTGGATGTAATTTCCTTTTTTCACTTAAGGGGATGTTTGCATGCTTGAGGTCAAAGGTCATCTTATTTACAGCACCAATGGAAGTGTGATGAAACTATGTAACCCTTTGTCAACAGTGTTTTTAACAGCTTCTGGATTTCTAACAGAGATGCAATCAGAGCTCCTGAGCCTCATACATGAAAGAAGAAAATAGAATGAGGCCTGTTTAATTTTGACTTTGATCGCTGGAGACATGGGACTCCTCTGTCGTAACAGGACAAGATTAACACAAAGAAACAGAGTGAGAATAGATGACCTATTTACACTTGACTTCTGGTGGCTAATTTCTTTGTATGCAAATCCTTTCTAACAGCTCCAGTTGTTTTGTATCATGCAGTCAGGTCAGCTCTCAGGAACAGAGGGAGGTCTGTCAGGTTATCTCTGCTGCTGACACTGCGACCTGACTGTTTACATAGCAGCAGAGAGGAAACTCAGCACCATAATCTTTTTTTGAATGTTTTCATACTGTACTGTACAGGGGCACCATTTAAGAACCGAACACTGTGTCAAATCAAATGAAATCGAGGCAATAGGCGTATTCATCCTGCAAATGAATGAGACCAGTCATTATAAAAGAGGGTGAGAAGATTCACGAGAAGCTAAAGCTATAAGTGGTAACACAGCTGCAGTGTTGTTGTTGAAGTTTAAAAATGTCAGCCTGCAAGCTTGAGCACCTATATACAAATTAAAGCACACTTGAAATATAAAACTTGTATTTTGCATATGGACTAAGTCTTTGTGTATTCTAAGGCTGATAATACCCATGTTTTTTTTTGTTCTTATCACTGATCAGTTTGCAGATTGTTTTGTTAATAAACTGACCAAATGTATAGTTTATTATATCAAAATTTTAAAGATTTTAAAAAGGCCTTTAATGATATCCAAATATCAGCAGGTACATTAAATGCTCCTGTAAGGCGTTTTTGATTGCTTATTAAATGAAAAGGAAAAATTACTTGGATGACTATGAACTACAAAGGCAACCCACACCAAATTGACAAAATTGATTATTTCCATTTTTGATGCATGAAAAAGCAGCTGTGGGGCAGGAGTTAGACAAAGAATTTTCTGCATGATTCCCAACTCGCCTTTTCTTTCAGTATCCATTGAAAAGATTAACACTGAATATATTTTACTGTTAAAAGAAAACTAGATGAAAGACAAGGAAAAGATATGACTCTCTCCTGTACATGTATAGGACAAAACCAGCAACGAGATTGATGGTTCTGCTTTGTCCACAGGGGGCGCCAAAATCATCACATTCGTTATAGGAGCTTTAATATTGCAATATTTTTTTGCAGACTACAGTCCAAATCACTGAAGTAAATACTTTGTTGTTGAGCTCCAGCTAATATTTTCTCATTTTAACCATAGACTGTATAATTAATGAACGTAGTATCCATGACGTCACCCATCTGTTTCTGAAGTGCTGTTTTGAAGCCAATTGTCAGCGGGGGCCATATTGGAAATGTTGAACTCATCCAAACTGCTGTGTGAGGTAAAGAAGCGGGCCTTTAGCTTCCTCCCCAACAGCTACAGTGTTCCCGCCTGTCAATCAAGTCAGCTGTGCCTCTCATAATGGAAAACTTGTGATCTTAATATCTCTGAAAATGTCGCGTTCTGAAAAAATTCACCCCCTGTACAGTGTGTGCCGATCAAGAAATGAGTTATTCAATATAATCTCGTTTTTTGTACCAGGCTGTAAACATGTTTATTTCTGCTGTAAAGATCTGCTTTTTTTAATTTGTGTGTATGTGGTTCCAGGTACTTCTGGAGCCAGCCTCAAGTGGACACTGGAGAAACTGCAGTTTTTAACACTTCCCCATTGGCTTCAATTCATTTTAGAATATTTCAGATTACTTGTTGCTGTAAACAATTCATCAAAATATGCAAAAATTATGCCAAATAATTTTTTACCCAATCATTCAGATTTTGTCATTTCCTTCTACTAGATGCCTTGCTCATATGCCTGCATAGTTAAGCCCTGCAGATGGAATAAAACATTATTTTATCATACATTTACTGCTTTATAAACACATACAATACTAGCCTCCTGCTAAAAAATAGCTAGATTTTAAATTAAGTATTGGGAAAGTACTAGTGAACATTTTATGGGTTGTTAAATCTGAACAACAACATGGTAGGTTAAAGGTCATCACCAAACTATGGTGGCCCTGAAGGACAAAACAAATTTACAAAAAAATGAAACACTTTTACAAAGTTGGAGACAAATTTACATTTTGGAAAACATCTTTAACATTTTATAAAACAAAATTACATTAGCAAAACACTTTTACTAAGGCCAAAACAAATTTACATTTAAGAAAACAAATTTACCAAATCATAAAAACACTTTTATAAGCGGTGAGACAATTTTATAAATGACGGAACACTTTTGCCATCCCTGAAACAAATTTAAGTTCATTTTTAATGGAAAGGGAATGTACCAAACACCGGGAGTGATCCGGTACCAAACGGGGTACCAGTACCAAACGTCACTCCATTTGGTTTCTCTCCATCCAAACAAACTAAGTGACCCCCCACTCGATCACACCTGGATCACTTCCGGTATTTGGTACATTCCCTTTCCATTAAAATAAATGTAAATTTGTTTCAGAAATGGCAAAAGTGTTCCGCCATTTGTAAAATTGTCTCACTGCTTGTAAAAGTGTTTTGATTTTGTAAATTTGTTTTCTTGAATGTAATTTTGTTTTCTTGAATGTAAATTTGTTTTCTTGAATGTAAATTTGTTTTCTTAAATGTACATTTTTTTTCCAACTTTGTAAAAGTGTTTCCCAAAATGTAATTTTTTTTTCTTGAATGTAATTTTGTTTTCTTGAATGCAATTTTGTTTTCTTAAATGTAAATTTGTTTTCCAAAATGTAATTTTTTTTCCAACTTTCTAAAAGTTTTTCATCTAGTGTAAATTTGTTTTGTCCTTCAGGGCCACCGTACCAAACACTTCACACACAAGTTATGATTGCCAACAAGCAAACTTACCAACAACAACGAGAAGAATCCATATGAGGTAAATCCCACTGTTGAAATGTGTTGCATATTGGCGGAACAAGCACATTAATATGGGCGGCAAAACAAAAAACAAAATGTTGCTGATCTGAAATGATAAACAAAGGAAAGCTATGAGCAAAGAAATATATCACAGTTTAACTGCAGCTCAATGAAAACGTGCTGGTCAGAGTTGATCAGGCCTTTCTGAAAACTGTCAGGCAGTGGTAATGAAGAAAAGGAAAATCTGTAACCTGATGCTAACAGTAAACATCATGATGCTGAAGCTGAAAAGCAGCCAAAAATGCTGAAAGTCAGTATGACTTACAGCTTTCTACAGCTAACCTGAGAATAACATTGGTAGCAGTGCAGTATAAAGAAAAAAACAAGCCAGAAAAAGCTAGCTGTTCCTGTAAACAAAGCTGTATTGTGCAAAAACAGAACAAAAAAGGAGCAAACATCGATAGCCACAAGTCAGAACCGACCGTGTTGTAAAATTCAGCGATGGTGGGGTATATCAGGTAATTGCCTTCACACCAGTCCACCTCGGAGCTGCCAGCCTGCAACTGGTCCCAAAAAATGAGATTAACGTTACTCATGTCTGGACAAGTCCCGTTGGATGGACCGTGCACACCGCAGACAGCGCTCCGCCGTCAGCTTTAAGGACACAAAAAAAAAAAAAACACCCGGAAAAAGTCACTACCTCTCCGCTTCGGTTATAACACGCTATATAATAAGGTTTGAGACCTGTCACGTACTACACATGCGACAGCGTGATAAACTACGAAAACGGCGCTGAGCTGCATTTTAAAGCCTCTCTGCTCGTCCACAAAGGCTCCTGCTCGTCGTGACGCTCTGTGCTGTGCATTGACAGCTGCTCGGGTCTGTAACCAAAGATTATTCAAGCGGAGCAAGAGGACTCACTCCTATCTACTGCCTTCTTTCGGTAAAATGTGGTCTCGTGTCCGGAAGAACACGTTATTTCATCTTTATGTGTTATCTTAACCTTGACAAAAAGTAGGGAAATTTGGTTAATTTTAAAAGTAGTTTTATGATATTAATAAATATTGCTGTATTTTTCAGTTTCAGTCGCTTACACGACTTTGGATTTGATTTTGATGTCTTTATTTCGAACATGTAAAAGTAAATTAGAAAAACAATCATACAAGTAAAAAAGAAGATTTTTTTATACAAACATACAAGTAAAAAAGAAGAAATAGTTATACAAAAAAAACAAATCAATCAGTTCCATTAGCAAGCACTGAAACATTTTACTTTACATGTGTGAAAAGGAGTAGGAAGAAGTTAAAACTTATATAATCCTACCCCTTTATTCACTATTTTCTTGCATTATATGAGTGCGTTCTCACAAAAGAAATCTTCATCTCCTATCATCATACTTACACCTACAATCAAAAGCAAACCCCTCATAATTCTCAGCATTTGTCTTCCTCCTTGTACCTAATGAAAATTACTTATTTATACCTCTTCCTGAACTGGATTGTGTTCTGGCATTACTGTAGCTCCATACTGAGTCTGTTCCAAAGTTTTACACCACAGATTGAAATACAAAAGCTTTTCCTTGTGGTCCAAACACTCACCATCTTTAATCTTAACTTCCCTCTTAAGTTATAGCCCACCTCTCTTTCAAAGAATTATCTTTGCTTTTGCTGTCTTTTCAGTTTAGTGTATTCATGTACACAATTTGATTTGTTTGAACCAAGCTCTAAATGCCACTTCAAAGGGTATCTGTAAGAACCAAGAAGCAACTTGAGACATGATCCATTAATAAACGTGAATAGGTGCATTGATATTGTATCTCGTGTAATGATAATTCTATATTTAAACATTAAATTATAGTTCCTGTTTGTGCATCTATATTATCACTCCCTCTTTCTACACCTACTGCACCACCACACATTTCCTCTCTGTTATAGAAGAGGGACGTCTTTCATTTCCTGTCATCAGTTCTATGTAAATAGGCTCTTTACATTCTTCACTCGGTTAATTTATCAGCAATAGTTACAAAATGAAAAGCTGCAGTGACACATCCTTTTGCATTTGGGGAACTGCTCCGCTTTCCAGAATGTACCAGTGCAAAAATTGTTACGATTTATAATCTGTCTAATATCAATGCTATGGATTTTCATGTGTCATTTGTTTGTAGATTTACCAATTCAAGAGTTAAACCATAATTCCCCTTAATAAGTCCACACAAAGTAACACGAGCCTCCCCCTTTTGAAATCGTTGGATTTAATCATAGACTGTATCAGTAATTATTTAATGGAACAAATGTCTACATGAGGTTTATTTCTTGGGAACTACATTTTTTCACCTAAATGTCTTCTCATGTTGTTTTTTCACTTTTGTATTTTATATTATGTTATATACTTTTGTACAATTATTCACCTTCATATAAGCTTGCATATTCTATAAACGTTGAGTTAAACTCCAAGTTCTGCATGGTCCTTAAGTTGATCATGTGTTTTCACAAATAAAGCTAAATTATAGCTTAAGTTTGTTGCGATAATAATTGGTAAGTTGGTAAGTCAAGGTACTTTTACCTTGAAATAAGAACAAAAATCTGTCAAAAGAACAAGTGATATTTGCTTGGTAAGATTTCCTAAAATGAGATGTAATATTTAGAAAACTGTGATCTTAAAATTAGCAGGGAAACTTATTTTAAGCAATTTTTTACCAGTATTTTAAAGTGTAGTGTCTCAGAAAAAGCCATGAATGCTAATAATTAGTATTTTTTTACTCAAAAATTGATTTTTGCACAAATACATTGTCAACTTCTTCATTTGAGATGTATTATAGCGGCACTTGTCTAGGTTTAAGACCATCTTGTACTTGAAATAAGATTACAAAGTTTAATTTGAGCATTTTGAGATATAATGTCTTTATAGTAAACTGAATATACTGATATTCAGTCATGCTGATTTTTAAGATAAGCCAGATATGCTCAAAAGTAGGTGTTTCATTGTGTGCATTTAGTTTGAGAATGTATATTTTGATCTGATTTAGAAGAAACAGTGCCTGAAAACTGTAACCAACCCTTATAAAAACAACTTTTCTTTCTGTCTTTCTTTTATCAATGGAGCCGTTTTCTGATAGATTCTGCAATAAAATGCATTTACTTAAATCAAGTAAAGTGTTTGTCTTAAATCCAGATTATCCATCTTCTACAAATCAGATGTCAGCTGGAAAGTGTATGAAATGTAAAATAAACCTTGTTTCTTCTTAATCACAAGTCAAAACCTGGTCAAAACAAGATAATTCCAAGATGGTTTGACTTAACAAGATATTTGCATTGTCTTAAAACAATACCCTCTATCTTGCTCAAATGATACTTGTTAAGTAAATGTATCTTAAATCAAGTTCAAATCAAGGGATAAGACAATTTGACGAAAAATTAGACAATTTCACTTGATAAGAATATGAGTTTTTCAGTGTAGCCTCAGAGTGACGGAAGTAGGCCCATAGCTAATACTAACATTAGGAATTAACTTTCGAAATGTATTATGCTTTGCACTAGGGAACTTATAATACTATTTCTGAGCTAAACAGAGCTAACAGTACTAAATACGAGACTTAAACTCGAATTGAAACACTGTTTTTTGGGGTAATAATACTGGTCCAATCTCCACCACAGTAGGTGGCGGTAATGCCCATGAAAGCTCAGTGCCACGCGCTATAAAATGGTGAAAACCAGAAGGAAAAGTTATCGCGAGAACTTCAGGCCTATGTGAGATCACCGAGCGGATATCCGGTCTCTTTTCCGTGGCGGACCATCGTTGGGCCGGTTTAGCAAAATGAAGGTACAATGTTTCCCTTGACTATTAATCTATGTGGAAAGCTTTTTTACCTTAAATATTTATATACGATTGTTGCCACGACAGTGGGCTTTAAAGCAAACCATTGAGATTCAACATTTGAAGCTGTGAGATTGAGGATGAGTTGTGATAGTAATAAAAAAGTCGGCACCTCCGATCCTGTCAGCAGATGAACTCTAGAAACATGGCGGCACACTGAAAGAAATGTGCACCGAGCTCACGTCTCAGTTAACTCAGGCTAGGAGATCTTAAACGTTTACTGTCAGCTCATGTTTATCACGTTCATGCAAATCAAGCTGTCTGTTTATGAAGTAGGCTCAATTCAAATTTTCACTGTTTTCTATGTGTGTATGGCTAATGTTAGCTGAGTACCTAGCCGACCAAGAGGCTGACGGGCCAGAGAGTCATTGATATTCCCTCAGAAGCTTCACTTTAGGTCGCAACGCCAATATTAATTTGTGTAGTTTTTTTAATGACTTGAAGTGATTTCGTCCTTTTTAAAAGCAGAAATGCCAGCAACAGATTCATCCTGCCTGCATGCATGAGGACTTGAGCTAACCTGTTGTAAACCATGCTTGCTTCATGATGAAGTACATGAACTAACTATATTTAATCTCTTTCAGCTGAACATCTCATTCCCCGCTACTGGTTGCCAGAAGCTGATTGAAGTTGATGATGAGCGCAAGCTTCGTACTTTCTATGAGAAGCGTATGGCCACTGAGGTGTCTGCTGACCCTCTGGGAGATGAGTGGAAGGTAATGTTTAGTACTTTTTCTGATCTCGGGTTAAATGTTTCAGTTGTCATGTGATTTTTGGCACTCCAGTAGACCCTTCCTGACTGATCTGTAGTCATTAAGGGGGGACAGTGTGTTGCCAGATAAACTGCAGAGCTGCTTCCAGATACAACCAGTTCCGGTTGAAGTGGATGGTTGGACTGCAATGCTCTCCCATTGTGTACACTATTGTTCGACCCCTTTCCCGTGATGTTCTGTAACATGCTCATTGTGTGCAGCCTCATGGGCAAGTTTGAAAACAAAGTTGCATGCCTGGGAAATGTGAAATTAATTGCATTAGGCTTTAGTGGCCTTGTAGGTGGTTGTTTGGCCCTTTTTGATAAGCTGTATGTTCAGTGTGTTCCTCTAAAATTCCACAACATCATCCTTTGAGGCTCAAATGCACTGCACAAAAATTAGAAGCCTATAAGTTGTAAGAATCTGAACAGTTTATCTCTGAGTCTTGATGCAACAGGAACCTACAATTGGAAGGATTTAACAATTTGTTTTTTTCTCTTTCATCAGGGTTACATGGTGCGCATCAGTGGAGGCAACGACAAACAGGGCTTCCCCATGAAACAGGGTGTCCTGACCCATGGCCGCGTGCGCCTGCTGCTCAGCAAAGGCCACTCTTGCTACCGTCCTCGCAGGACTGGTGAGCGCAAGCGCAAGTCTGTGCGTGGCTGCATCGTTGACGCCAATCTCAGCGTGCTGAACTTGGTCATTGTCAAGAAAGGTAATGTGTGCTGAAAGGTTTGGTTGGAAACAGAAGTTTTAATACTGATACAAACGTTCTAAGTCCACAACACAGCGTGTAGTTCTGTTGGGGATGATTATAGAAGTCTTTTGATTTGACTTGTACATGGCACACCAGTAGACCCTTTTTGGTTGGTCTGTAGTCATTAAGGGGGGACAGTGTGTTGCCAGAGAAACTGCAGAGCTGCTCACCAGATGCAACCAGGTCCAGTGCTATGGATGGTTGAACTGCATTGCTCTCCCATTGTTTTATTTCGATCTACAAGAATGACACTGAAACTCTTACTCTTATACATTTTTGTTTTGTTTTTGTCAGCTATGTTTCAGTAAAGTTAGTGTATCCCTCACTAGAACCTGTTCTGAAATGTAGTTGCAGCTTCACAAGGGGCAGATAGTGTTTGTTTAGTAGATTTGGGAGTTTCATGTTTGGCACCTAACTCTATTCATGGGAAACTATCAATTGCTTTTTTTCCAATTTGGTCTTTTTTGTGATTAATTAGAGTAATAACTATTTAAAGTACATAAGTTGGATGTGGTAAAACATGTCAGGGAACATCACATTAATGACAATGACTGATGTTTTCTGATCTGGTTCTTCTCAGGTGAGAAGGACATCCCCGGGCTGACCGACAGCACCGTCCCCCGCCGTCTTGGTCCCAAGAGAGCCAGCAAGATCCGCAAGCTCTTCAACCTGGCTAAGGAAGATGATGTTAGACAGTATGTTGTGAGGAGGCCCCTGTCTAAAGAAGGTAAGACGAGAACTGACTTTAGATAAGCTTGCCTCTTTCCCAAAGATCCCTGAATGAAGTTTATTAGATTAATTTGACTTGACTGAAACTTGGAATCATGAGCCATCCAAAAGTAGCTGCTTCATAGTCAATTAAACTGAGCAGTAGAATCCAAAAACACTGACATAGGACAGTGTTCAAAGCACTGTAAGAATGATGATGTAAACACGACTCTTACCCTGTATCACAAGAAATGAAATCCAAACAGAGCAATGGAGTGTGTGACAATGTTCTGTCAAGGGTTTTTGAGGCCTGGTTTCCGTACCCCTCTGGCCTCAACTGTCTGGTGGTGTTTTCATGAAGAACTGTTTTTTGAGACAGCACATGGCTGCTATTTTACTTGCAATTATGACACACCATTGATGACAGCGCTGAATTGCACTCAGATAAGTGTAGTGGAAAAGATGCTGCCAAGACTGGCAAAGAAGAAAATAAAAAAGAAAAGTAACACATTGATCTCTGACTGCACTTAAAACCTGCAAAGGGATGTTTTATGAGACGGGTGTCACTGTTTCACTCTGCACACTGACTCCAGGATGCTGTCAATTACATACACTTGACTAATCGAGCAGAAAGTTGCACAAAGCCACAGCAGACTACATGATCAAATGTCCCATCTGCACATATGTTCATATTCAATCCTTTATCTGGTTCTGTCCCTCTCCTACACTGTTTGTGTGCAATAGTTTTATCCCTTCTATATTATTTGGCGTCATCACAACTTGGTTTCAGCATTTAATGTGTTACTAAGAAGCTCTGATATGCACAAGTCTCCTAGAAGAATGTATTGACGTCAAAGGATAAGTAAAGTCAAACCTGTCATTGCCGCAAGTGAAACAGATGTAGGAGTTCATAATAATTTAGACGCATGACGTTAACTGTATTCCAGGTAAAAAATAAACAAAATATAGGAAGTTAATCTTCCTATATGTTTAGAAACTGAAATTCCAATAAGTTATTTGAATAAAGTAAGTTCCCTTTTACAAAAATATAAGTACATTTCATTGGTATAGAAAATACCACATCACAAAAAAAAAAAAAATTTAAATGCTCAATATTAAGGGAAAGGACTCCTATTATCACGTGTGTATGAGGCTTGTGATGCTGGTGCCTGAGAAACAAGCTAAACATGGTATTGACAGACACCTGCAAGCTCTCAGTGAAACTAAAGCCTAGGCATATACTGAACAACACTTGCGTGCATTTTACAGCAGGGATGCAGCACCAGAATTTGTCAGCATAGCATGTGTGAATGTCAGTCGATTTTAAAGGTTTCAGAGGTGAGATTTTCTCTAAATAAAATAACAGCTGAAGACACGGGGCTCCTTCGTGGAATATGAATATTAATATGTATCGTCAAACGACAGCTTTGGCTGTCATTAAGAAATGTGGGTGGCCAGTGCGTGCAATGTGCACGTGGGACACACTTTATTGTTTTAAAGCACGTTTATACCTGCTGAGGGTGGGCAGTGAGACACATGGGGAAATCAGTGGTGACAAGATGACTTTTTATTTTTTATTTTTATAGAAGTCACATTTCTGCTGTTTCTTCTTAAAAGCCCTCCTATTGCGCACACCTTGTATTAAACCTGCCAGTGCAAGTATTCTAATGTCACACCAAACATGTAACTCTGAAGTGCTCCCACAAAGTGAGCTGTAGAAGCTGACATCAGGACACTTTGTACCAGGCAGTGATTGGGATTCAGAAAATTGGAAGCAACAGATAATAAAAAGGTTCCCTTAGGCAGCAGGAAACTTTACCCTAGGGAACCTTTTGTGGAACTTGGTGGTGAAGTTTTTTCTACTCTGAATTGTCACTGTTGCTGTATCTTATGAAATGAGATTTTGTAAGATGCCCCTCCTTACCGTACTTAGCATTTCTTTTTATCAATTCCAACATTAACAGTATCCCCTCATTTTTCTTCATATAGGCAAGAAGCCCAGAACTAAGGCTCCCAGGATCCAGAGACTGGTGACCCCCCGTGTGCTGCAGCACAAACGCCGCCGCATTGCCCTCAAGAGACAGCGCACCCAGAAGAACAAGGAGGAGGCTTCCGAGTACGCCAAGCTGCTCGCCAAGAGGATGAAGGTAAAGTTCAAGTTTAGTCTATCCTTCTTTCACAGCCACTGAAATGAAGTGTTATCATTAGAAAATGTTAATTATTGGATCCTTTAGGAGCCTGGGTTTTGCTCCTGTATATCTTCCCCTCAAAGCTCATTGGAGCAGTTTTTCTAACTCTTTATAGCTCAGTGTAACAGAACTTAAATTCAGATCAAATACAGACAATTCTTTACCTTTTCAGTCGTGGTGATTCAATATTTAAATTCAATAATTTTCAGAGCTAGTTAGTCGATCAGGGATGTGATTCTTCCAGTTTATTTGGACTGGTTTGTTTTATGACATAAAAAGTCTGCGCTCAGTACTCAGATTTGCCAGTTTCATATGGAAAGTTGTGTGCTGCATTAAATAGTGTCTGAAATAACATAACAGATGCTTGTTAGCCGACAGATTGCGACTCCAATATGTTGCAATGGCAAGAGTACTTATTTTAAACAGTGATATAGCTGTTATATTAGTACTAGTTATTCCTGTACTTAATGGTCAGAGTGGGCTATACACTGCTGGCAGCAGCAGAGTATCTCTCTTCTTACTATGCATGCAGGCTGGTGACGATGGGTTACCATAGTAACTGGGCAGACGGTCTCTGGCACGCTGACACTTTCCTATAACTCTCTTTTGCTGTGATAAAGTATGATCTAAAGATAATATAAGATTCAGTGGACCTCCAGACCCCCACTTAATATATGTTCTCAGTGCTGGGGGGCTGTAAGTCATCTCAAATCAAGTAACATGAAGATCACATATTTTTACACCAACATAACTTGTAAATTATATTTGCTCACCCTGCAGAGTTCTGTGTATTATCCTGCTTTTTTATCCTTTGTTAATCACAGCCTTGGTCCCTGTAAAAGTTTGAGATGCTGCAATGCTAAAATACAAGAAACAGTTCTTAGTCACTGGAAACAGATGCTGGCAGCTGTCAACGTGACAATAAGTGGTAAAATACTGCTCGGTATATGTGAATGAAATGCGCGTAAACACCTGCTTTCTAGATGTTCTAAAACATTTTTCTGACGCATTCTTTTATTTCAAACAGGAGGCCAAGGAGAAGCGCCAGGAACAGATCGCCAAGAGGCGCCGCCTTTCTTCTCTGAGGGCATCCACATCCAAGTCAGAGTCCAGCCAGAAGTGAAAACAAAAGTTCCAATAAATTCATGTTTTGCTGAAAAACATTCACAGTGTGATGTACATTGTTGTTTTTTAACACCTTTTAGTTTAAAGTGAAGACTGCCAAAAATGAGTCACATGTATCCAGACTCTTAAAATATGCCTACTGGATGCAGTTCAAAAGCTGAAATGCTTATTACTCCTTACTCATTCATTTTAATTAAACAATTTCATTGAACATTTATTCTCATAAACAAAAGGCACATCTCTTTTGAATGAAACTTTCAGTTGGTATCGATTTGGTCTTTAGAAAACCCAGCCTCCAAGTATGTGCTGTTGGAACGGTCACTAATGCACCATTAATGATTAAACTGGTCTTTTGTGTAATCAAGAGGTTCAAATTTATACTCTCATTTAAAGAATGAATTTTGGCTTCAAAATGACCTGACCAAATGGACAAATATTTAAAAGTCTTAAGTCACTTCATGACACGTTCAAGAAAGTTATTAGTGGTGCTGGTGGCCTAGCGGTCTAAGCGCCCCACATATAGAGGCTGTAGTCCTCGTAACAGAGGTTGCTCGACTCCTGGCTGCGACCTTTACTGCATGTCTTCCCCCATCTCTACTCCCCACATTTCCTGCCTCTCTTCAGCTGTCCTGTCAATAAAGGCAAAAAAGCCCTAAAATGTAACTCAACCCCCTCCCAAAAAAAATAACTAATTGCTTTAAGTAAATGGACTTGGACTTATGGCCCTTTCTAGTCTTTCTGACCACTCAAACTTTACACTACTCTGCACATTCATCCATCCATCCATTCACTGATTGTAGAGACTGCTGTCAGTATTAGCTAATCTCATTCCCACCGCTGAACAACAGCGGGAGTAGATTGGGGTTCAGTGTCTTGCTCAAGGACACTTCAGCATGTGACTGCTAGAGCTGGGATCGAACCGCTAACCTCCCGATTGAGAGATGATCGACTCACCCACTGAGCCACAGCCGCCCGTACAGTTAACAGCCAGCAATGAGTTCTGCATTTCTTTCTTACCCCCCACCACTCCCTGACAAAGAACAGCTTACAGATTCAAAGGACCATAAGTGTCAGAGTTCATGAATCTTAAACATTTATTATCAGAGCCTGTACAGTTTTAAGTTACAGTTTCATCACACTAACATATCAGAAAAGCACAAGAACACTGGATCAACGATGAACCCATCCTTTTCCATTAGAACCATTTTCAAAAGGAGACATTTTTGTTGGTCTCCTTGCTCGTGGGGTGGGTGTAGCTCTTGATTGAACCCAAACCACGTCCCTATGAGTGGAGGTCCCAGCAGCATTGAGATGGGCCCTATCTTGATGTTGCTGTTGGGATTGTGAGCTGCTCAAGTTGTACATCTGTGAGATAAAGAAGAGAACAGACACAAGCTGATGTTGCAGATACTGAGGCAGCTCCTGGATGCTCAAGGAGATGGTCAGCCAGCTGGTCTGAAGGTCCTGAATCCGACCTGAAGACCTGGACAAACTCTCCATCAACTGTTGGGTGAAGGACAGAGGTAACATTTAGTTAGTGTGTAGTATATAAAAATTTTCTTAGAAGTTATGTGCCCGGAGAACTGAAAGACTTAAAAACAGATTACGGTAGTATGGAAGTATGGAAGTGTTAAAATCCCCTTTCTATGCAGGAGTCGCACACTAACGGATTGTCATAACGCAAATAATGTAAACAAATATCTTTAAGCAGGTTTATATATCTTTATAAGCACTATAACACTATGTGACCGCAAAGAAACATTCTAAAAATGCCAAAACCTTCGAATAATTTGCTTCTGTGAGAGTTCAACCTTGAAATTGTGTGCAACATTTATGATATTTCCAGATGAAACTATCCTTTTCTATAAAAGTGAGGATTTCTGTTAACCACTCTTCAAGTTGGTAAGAGAAACAGTTTGGCACTTTGTAAAGTTTGCGTATATACTTTTTCGCCCAGTGAGTTAAGAAGATGAAAATCACTAGTCTTCAAATTGCTGTTTTGTTGCAAGCCTACGAGTAGAAAAAAGCTTTAAAAGGCACTTTACTGTTCCAGGACTGATAACTCTGTTTAATCATGATCGGATGGTCTTTCTCTGGGTGGATTCTGCCTGTTTACTCGTTGCATAGTCTTTCTCAAGCTTTTGCTATATGCATTAAAATGCCAGTACAAGGTGCTTTATGCTTTTTTAAAAAGCTATATACTCATGCTGTTTTTTCCCCTAAATGTGGTCTTGCCCAACTTTACCTCTTGTTAAATAGTAACTAGTTGTATAGCTAGTTTCTATACAACTAAAATAAGGTGTAACCATGGCCTAAAGGTAACATTTTGGGAGCCTTGGCAGGTATTTTGTTACCTAAATAGAGGTAGGCTAACCGATTCTTCCTGTTTTATGCTTAACTAAGCTAACCTGCTGCTGGCTGGAGCTTCATAATAAAATCTATATTAGAAAGGCACTGACCCTCCAACCTTTTTGGCAGGAGAGTGAATAAATGTTTTTTCCTATCTGTCAAACACTCACAGCACACCTGAACAGACTGAATCTTGGAGCCAACCAGGTGATAGGTCCTGCTGCACAGCCTAGCAGCGAGTAAAAGAAGTCGGGCACGATAACTTCTCCTGAGTGTAGCCACCTCGAAACCCTCCAACAGGTGAGCCTCTGCTTCTTTAATCCAGACAAAGATATGTTGAGTTACAGACAAAGACAGCTTTATGTTTTGTGTGTGTCCTCTAACTTTCCCTTTACATTAAGCTATACCTTTATCTTCCTCAGACAGAGGAAGCATGTGTTCCATCAGGGTCTCTGACATGATCAGAGCAGAATCCAGTCCCACATCAGCTACACCGATGGCTCTCTGCACAAGCGGCTGGTTGGTCTGCTCATCCACCTGCTGTATCCTCCCCATCAGCCATGTGACTGTATCCACAGTCCCATTAGCTGTAATGCTCACCACATCCTGGATCTCATTCATCTTGTTCCTGGCAGCAGCAACAACCTGTAAAAACACCAGCAACCAAAAGGAGATATGGTTGTTGCTTCTCATCCTGTGTGTGGAGGTTTGTGCAATTCATGAAGCTCATTAAGATTTGAAAGAGAAGAAGAGGGAGTCACCTGGTCTGTGGGTGCATGAAGCACTGGGAACGTAGTCTCCAGCCAGTCAAGACTTTTACATGCGACATCATTAACAATCGAAACTATGGAAATAATACATCAGCAGTCTTATTTAGGTCATTTAATTAATGTATTATCTGCATTATGTTATTGTGAATTATATTAGTGCCCATACATTTAAGTATTTAACTATTAGCTTTTACTTGAGTAGTTACAACATAACTCATTTCAGTAAACATATGCTGATAATGTAGTCTATTTCACATTATTTAGCCCTAAATTGAAGTTATACATTATCTTAAATGTGTCCTTAAATCTATGGCTTACATCCAGATCCAGAGTAATAACATAAGAAGCCTGAACAAACTATATAACCCATCATATCAATGTCCACCGTGTCAGTACTCACTCTGTGGCTCCAGTCTGACCATGACAGGTGTCATTTTGTCACAGGCTGCTGTGCTTATAGCTGTCACACGGCTCTCCAGCACCTCACACACAGACCTCAGGTTAGGATGGCTGCTTTTAGTGTCAATGTACAACACTGACACTGTGCTGCAGGCTGAACGAACAAGGGGCAGCTTGGCCAGTCTGGCAGCTGCACTCTGAAACTTCTGCTCCATAACAGTACAGACACAGTTTATTTGTTTTGGTAAGGAAACATTTCGATGCAAAAATGATACAAAAACAATGCAGCCAGTGTTTTGTCGGTGAGACTCTACATGTAAGGGGGGGTAATCAGCGTTTATTGTAATCACCTGGTTGTTGTTCATCGGCATGTTTCCTTTCCTGTATAACAGAGTGGGAAATGTGTCCATAACTATGTAATGTAAAAATCTTACAGTCTCTTACAGTTGACGAATATTCCCGAGAAAGTGAAACTTTTACCCACCTGATAAAGTTCTTTCCTAAGAAGAAATTGACGCTCACAGTGCGTGCTCAAGCTGTCAATTAGCTGTCACCTGAGAAGACTTGTGGCTGTTCTCGCGATATGTTCGTGCTGTGATAACGTGATGATGACTTTTTTCAGTTATCATGATGAAGACAACACAAACAGAAGGCCACCATATTTTGAGATAAGACATTGTATTTTTATAAGCTTTTGTTACCCTCTGTTAAAAAAACAAGCGAAAAATACATTTGAATATTTGTTGACAAACGTAAATGTTACTTTACTCCAGGTAATGTTCGCACTGCCTCTATAACTTTAAACGTAGTCTTGTGCCGCGGCCCCCTGGGGGTCCGCCAGGGGGTGCTAGGGGGGGCTCAGAATATTGGAGGGAAGGGAAAAAAATAGAATCTAATTATTTAATTTTTATTTAATTCAATTTAATTTAATTATTTCATATGCTAAACAAATGTAATGGTTATTGAAAAGTGAATAAAAGTAAGACAATACATTCTAAAAGTCGATGTTTCTTTACATATTTTGAAGCATTGTCTGTGGGTTTGCAAAGGGGTCCCCGGCCAGAGGATAATGCTGTTTGGGGGGCCTTGGCATGGTAAAGTTTGGGAACCCCTGGTCTAGTGCACTGTGGACCTGCCAAAGCATTCTGATGACTGTTAAACTGTAAAGATGTCATGAAGCAGATGTGACTCGACAACAGCCATCTGGCAATATCCGTGAACATGGCTGCCAGTACCAGCATCGATATATCCGTGTCAGTGCTTGAAAGTGTTAAGTTTGTCAAGAAAACATTTTTTTTTATTACAATTTGATCTTCTTGAGACCCAGAAGAAAAACAGTTTTGATATTATTTTTTTTGTAGATAATTTAAGAACATATTACAGAAAAAAATAATTCAATAATGTTGTTAATTTAATTTTTATCATCTGTCCCTTGTAGCGGACATTAGTTCTTGATAAGTCACATAATGTAATTATATTATTTCATGGATTTGTGTATTTCTGTTAAGATTCCGTGTCATTTATAGTGGGAACACTATAATAATTTAAAAATGCATACTCTACACTTGAAAGTCACCTAAAACAATTTTTTTACTGATTTGATGTGTCAGTGTGTGCGTGTGTGTGCATGTGTGGGCATGTGTGTGTGTGCATGTATGTTTTTTTGCCGGTGTGTGTGTGCATGTAAAATCCTCTCAGCCTCACTCAGCCCTCTACTTCCTGGAGTACGGAAATTGGTTAAAAAAACATGCATTTAGTCCTGCTGTCCACTACAAAGGACACTGGATAAAAGTTGTGTTTTGAAAGGGTTAAAATTACTGTACACTTGTGAAATCTTACTAAATTGAGGTCAAGACTATTACATTGCAGAATCAATTTTATTATTTGCAAGAGAAACATGATATCTGCAAAAAAAAAATGATACATCACCTCCTTTGGTGCCATAAAATGTGAAAGTTGAGTTTGCAGCCATTTTGAAAAGTCAAGTCAAGCTATATAGAAAGTTCATGTGCTCTGTTGGCCACACCCCCACAAGTGAGACATCATTAGAAGGCCCAGGATGTCCTCTTCACAGGACCGTTGGTTTTTTACAGACTGCATATATGGTGCTTAACTTAAATGGCTAAAATGCATGTCCTCCACAGAGGACAAAAATGAATTGCTGTGTCTCAGGGTATGTTAGGAATACTCTATATTAATCAGCAGGGCAAACTAGTTTTGTACCCTGAACTTATATCTTTATGTTAGCACAACTAAACAGCAAGAGTGGTTAGAACTCAAAATAATTCATGCAACTAGTTCCCTTATCATTTTAAGTTGAGAGAACTTAAACGTTTTTACAGTGGGTTATAATCCATTCGATTGCCAGCGCCTTTAACTAACTACTTGGCCATCACAGCTTGAGGAAACCTCGTGTTTACGCACACAATACAGAAAGCAGTGGAATTTACAGTTCCTCAGAGTTGATTTAAAGAGTGGGCCTATTTTTCTTGGCATTGCCAGTCAGGATTCTATTTGATACAGAAAAGGGAGGATGTCAAGCCCCACCAAAGGAGGTCAACCCTGTTGACCATTGTCAACAAATGATTTCTCGGGCTACATGAAAGCACCACACCAATGTGCTTGATTCTGAAACCTGTTGTTTTGTTCAAACACATTTGAGTAGGCATCCAGAGTTTAAGTGGATTCCAATGATGGGACTCTAAGTGGAAAAAATGATGAAAAACAAGTATTAATTTGGGTGCATTGCTGCTGCGAATGCACTGTGAGCAGAGCTGTGAAAATCTGCAGGCTGTGTTACCTCCTAAAATGACTGACAGGACATGAGAGCGAGGATGCTGAGCCCTGTCTGGTTTCAGTAAAAAGAAGTATTTGAACACAACCACACACGCAAAATGACTAATTGCAATGCAGTATAGGCTTGATTTAAATTGCCTTATCTTTGTTTGCACGTGATTTAGCAATCCATGCTCAGACCTAACTCATGGATTAAGGAGACCCCTGTTTACCAACAGGTCTGTTCACTGAAATGGGACTGAAGGCGGTGGTGGGCACGTTCAATAAATCCTTTCAGTTAGGTGGCAATGATGATCAATACGCACAGCCCACTATACAGCAGCATTACACCCGCAATGTGTAATTACAGGGACAGTGAGTGCTGTAATAAGCATGTGTGCAGGGATTACGTTGGGAAAATAACAAGGCTCAGACGCACCCAGCTCTGTGTTTGCATATTGATGAGCTCTGAGGTGATTTTCCGTTACAGAGGACGTTTACAGCGATGTTTAAGCGCCTGCACATTACCAAGCTGAGAACACGATCTGTGCCACGAGGATCTGTCCGTGGTGCTGATGATGCTGCTGTTGTCGTGTGTGGCTGCAGCCGCGTCTCCTTCACACAAACGTGCCCACCAAAATGTATCTTCTTCAATGTATCGGCATGCGTCAGTGACGTCAGCGCCGAGACTTTTGTGTGGCAGCGGCAGTCACAGGGTTTGGGACTGCTGCCCGACGCAAAAAAAATGTGAAGACACAAGAGAAGCACGTGTAGTGGGTGGTCCTCGACAGACTCCTTTCACGTGGCTCTAGCGAGCTCAGTGCTCGAGCCGAGACGCCGAATCTTCAGTCTGGTGCAGCAACAGCAAGAGACAACATCAACCATGGCAGCAGAGATGGAGCCCTCTGAGTAAGTGTGCTTTACTTTGGGAGATTTTCTTTGTTGATAAGTGAGTTTTAAGTGGTAGTTAAGTGATCATGTCATAATATTAATAACAATAAGACAATCTGAGGCAAAACAGAATAAGAAAGCATACGAGTTTCTGAACTGGTGCATGAGTTGTTATGGATGTAGATTTTCAATTTCTTATTTATTAGGAATAAATGGTCTGAAAAAGGGATACTTTACGCATCAAACTGCAAGACAATCTGAGGCAATACATTATAAGAAAGCATACGAGTTTTTCAGCTGCTGCATGAGTTCTTTTGGATGTTGAGTTTCAATTTCTCATTTAATAGGAATAAAGGATCTGAATAAAGAAATACTTTACACATTAAACTGTAAGAAAGTATCTCGTCAATTGTTCATTTGGAGAATTTAACTGCCGTTATTTTAAGGGATTCTTTTTCTAAAAGTTTTTGCTCCTTACTCAAAGAAAAACAGTATTTTAGGATTTTGCCTATTTTCATTAATGTTTGAATTCAGACATAAACATGCATTAACATACATGCCATTTCATATGTTGCTGATTTTTATTCGACTGCGTACAGTTTATGCCCCATGTGCGGCTTGTTTTCGTTGGATGTGGAACCTCCCATCCAGTCTCATACAGTTATTCACCAAGAAGAGAGCTGGTCTTTTTCATTACTTGTATGCTGTTTAATGTGGTCTGCATATATTGCTTAGTTCGCCAGGGAAATTGCGTAAATGGTCACTTAGAGCCGTTTAGTCTGGTGTCTTTGCTCATGATGCTGAGAAAGGGGCGGGTCTGTACATTGTGTGCGTTTCATCCACATGTGCCTGTTGAATTAATATCCTCTCCACCCACTCCACTGGGCTTTTCTTATTGGTTACTTCATGTGGGGAGCTCGTGGATAGAGTTCACAATGTTTTGACGATTCAAAGTCTATCTCGGGAGGAACCAAGGTGGGGGGATTCAGCTTCTATTGTCTCAGAGCATCAGTGGCCAATGTCTGCACAGAGTCCAGACAATGCCACGGACCCATGTATTTGTGAAAAAGAGCACGTGAAAGAGCACAGAAGGTCTTGCAGCATGATGCTGATGAAGTGTCAACAGCAGCAGGATGGCTAGGATGAAAAGAGAGCTGTGAGAATGTCCAGCAGATGGCTCTGAAGTGAGACAGATCTCTACATGCAGCACGCTCCCTGCCCATGTCTTGTTTTGACAAGAACAGCTCACACATTTTTCTATTGACAGTTGAGTCAGAAGATCCATGTCTAAATGTGTGAAAGCATCTGAGAATAAAACAGTGTGTCAGTTCTGCAGAGACTGACAGAAGTGAAAAACAAGACACGCCAGAAAAAATAACATAATGCACCATTACAGAAAGGCTCTGACAGAAAAGTGACATGTGGTTAAAACATGAATCTCTCTCTTCTAGTGTGATCCGCCTGATCATGCAGTATCTGAAGGAGAACAACCTCTACAGAACTCTTACCACCCTGCAGGAGGAGACCACTGTCTCTCTGAACACAGTGGATAGTATTGACAGTTTTATTGGGGACATAAAGAGCGGTCACTGGGACACGGTCCTGCTGGCTATTGAGTCCCTCAGACTACCTGACAATATACTCATTGACCTCTATGAGCAGGTGAGCTTTAAATTCATCAACTTATACTTTTCTTGGCTTTAGTTGTCCTAATTAGCTGATGAGGACTGATCTCTTTGCCAGGTTGTGATGGAGCTGATTGAAATGCGTGAGGTGGGCGCAGCTCGCTCGCTCCTCAGACAAACTGACCCCATGATCATGTTGAAGCAGACGCAACAGGAGAGGTACCAACACCTTGAGAACCTGCTCACATGCTCCTACTTTGACCCTCGAGAGGTAAGAAATTAAATGATGATACTTTTAAGACACTGTCCCTCGACAGATTTATCAAGCAATTATCTCTCTCTGTCACTGCAGGCGTACCCTAAAGGCAGCAGCAAGGAGAAGCGGCGCAGAGCGATAGCCGAGGCTCTGGTGGGGGAAGTCAGTGTGGTGCCTCCTTCTCGTCTTATGGGGCTCCTGGAACAAGTTGGAGTAAGTATTATGATCAATACCTTCCTAAGTACCCACTCTAATGTATAACAAGATAAGCCAGTTAATCATTTAAGCAGTCTTTGAATGATTTCCCTCATCTATCATCTCTTTGCTGCCAAGCCACAATCTTCTTGCAGACCTTCATAACAACAAAAGCTTTTTTTCAATCAGCTTCTAACTTTAAATTATGATGACATCAATAAACATGCTCTCCAGCCTAAGTAAGAACAAGTAGTTCTGTTTGACTTTAGCGATAGATAAACAAAATACACAAAGAAGTCTGATATATTTCACACTTTCCCCTTTTATTTATCCATTTGAGGTCTGACTAACACTTTTAAGAACACTGTCATGTTGCACCTCTGCATGGATTCCTCTTAGTGAAATAGCACCACCAACTGTTTGCCTCAATGTGTCCAACTCTTCGACTTGCATGATATTTTAGGATATAAATGCTCATTATTAAAAAGATTTTTTTTTGTGCCAAATTTATATGAAAAGGTCAGATCTTCCCCAAATGTATTAACATAAGGTATAATTGCACAGTGTTCTATAGCTACCATTCATACTGCAAAAAGTGAGAAAAAGTAAAATACTACATCACTCCAATAATGCATTGCACCCCTGGACAAAATTTCATTGCACTCTTGATTTGGTTTCACAGTTGACACTGACAGAGATAAAGCAGCAGCTGTCATATTAAGTTTTCTGTCATCCCTGTTTGTCACAGACTATGAGACTGCAGGACTCTCCGGACAGCTCCCCTGACTCCACCATCGACTCCTACGGCAAAAAAGAGAAAGAGAGATGCCCAACACAACTGTACAGACACATCAAGGTAGACCACAGGCTATGCATAACAAAATAACAAACTCTACTTCATTCTAGTACTACGTATACTTGACTCTCTCTTGGTAAATTGGAGACCTCCGGCAAAAATTACAAACACATCCTCTGTGCACAAGACTTTATTCTTGTTGATGATGAGTCATCTGTAAAGGTGGATCCCACCCCCCCTCACACACACACACACACACACACACACACACACACACACACACACACACACACACACACATGCACCAGACTAATTGCTTAACCCTCCTGAAGGCTCTTGTCTCCGTCTCTGGCTGTGCCTTCATCTCTGGCATCCAGATGGAGCTGCATGAGTTGCTTGTCCTTTCTGCCCAAGGTGATGAGAGGAATAGTCAGCCCACATAACTTCACACTGCAGCATGACGGAACCTTAAATCTCCCCTGCTGTGTCTGATATTAACGCCTGTCTTTAGTATTGGTTCATAGGGAACTCTGCCTATTAGCAGACAGTGAACTTGTTTTTTGTAAGATACTGTGAATCCATTAACAAGGTGTTACTGTGTGTTTTTTTCCCCTGCAGTTTGGACGACGGTCACACGTGGAGTGTGCACGTTTCTCTCCTGATGGCAGGTACCTGTTCACTGGATCAGTGGATGGGTTCATTGAGGTCTGGAACCATGCCACTGGAACAATAAGCAAGGTTAGTATCATTGATGTCATGGCTCTTAAAAATACTGACATGTCTTATATTCTTTACACTTTTTGGATTAGCATTTTATATCATATATATACCATAATTATATTGCTGTTTTTCTCCTATCTGCTTAGGATTTGAAGTATCAGGCACAGGATAGCTTCATGATGATGGATGATGCTGTGTTGTGCATGTGCTTCAGTCAGGATGCAGATCTTCTGGCAACTGGAGCTCAGAACGGCAAAATAAAGGTTTGAGCTTACAACATTGTTTCACAATAAAAGCCCCTTCCAAGATCCAATTTCTGAAAATAAAATTGTGTTGTCAACAGTGCTATCAAACATTCATAACATCTCATAACATCCTCTTTGTTGAAAATGTTTTGGAAAGGTGTGGAAGATCCTGAGTGGCTTGTGCCTGCGCAGGTTTGAGCATGCCCACAACAAAGGCGTGACATGTCTGAGCTTCTCCAAGGATAGCAACCAGATCCTCAGCGCCTCCTTTAACCCGACCATCAGGTGGGTTGTAATGCTGTTATGCTATATGAACAGTGAACTGGTTCAGCTGTTGTTACCCAATATAGAGCAGACTCACTGACACTAACTGATATTCACATGTAGTACTTAAATTAACTAGTAGTGAAGAAAACATTCTGTATCAAAGATCTAAAGGGCATGAAAAATAATTAAAAAGCTTCAATAATAAACTCCTCAGTAAATGAGAAGAATAGGAAACTCTTAATGGATAGGTCAAAAGACAGATGAATGTTTCTTATGGGGAAAAGACTAAGTTGAATTTGATAGATAGGAGTCAAATTAAATGCCAGTTTTAGAAGGAAAGTAAATTTTAAACCAAAATACACAAATACTTGACCAACTGTTTCAAAAACAAACAAAAATAAAACATGATCGGATTCGTCTTCAGTTTCTGCAGCCAAGCAAATCTTTGTTTGTCTGCAGTGGGAGGACGTGAGAGCTCACACTGACCTCAGACATGATTCACAAATGTTTCAAAGGCGTAAACTTGACTGTGAGTTCAGCTGGAAGGCAGAAAATGCTTTCTTACATCCCACTTTGAGTTTGCAAAATGTTGGCTCAACAAAGCATACAAAGGACATCAGAAGTGACAAATAGAGAAGTCAGCTGAATGGGGACAAAACTTAAAGAAACGGGTTGATTTTTTTAACTTCCCATTTAAAACTGTATCATAAGCTTCTTCACCAACAGGGAAAGCCAATGTGACCTTCGTTTTCTTAAGATCGGTTTGAGATGTAGTATTTTGTTGCTATTTATGTGCCTAAACTGATTGGACATCTCTATTTTCCTAAGGAAATTTGTAAGCCTAAATATCCCCACAGTGTCTCCAGTGTTCAAAAACAGACCTTCAAGGTTTACTTGAAAAAATGATAAAATGTGTTATATATGTTAAACAAAATGTAAATGATCTCATGACATGGTAAATGTAGAACTTTTTGGCATACAAGGAATTACAGATACTAAGTGTTGCAGGATGATACATTTATTTGAATCCATCGTGAAATCGTTAGAAATTAGATGTTAGTATTATTCCTGAGACATTTTTTGTCCTAAATGTAAGAGGAAAGGGAACATAAAAGAGCTGCATCAACAGATTAATGTTATGAACTATTAACTTTAATAATTCTCAAGTAAACAGAATTTCTTCCAAATCGTTAAAAAGCTCTTAAAATTCCATGCAGACTTCAGATCGCAGCAGCAGTCGGTATCTGACATCACATGTTGCACATGAGCTGTGCACCTGAATGTAAACAAGACAGGGCGAGGCTTATCTTTTTTCCTTCCCCCTTCCTCTCTCTCACACACACACGAACACACGTACACAAAAAAAACAGAGAAAAAAAAAACAGAATCTCCTTCAGACTTGAGGAGTTGAACATCTATTTTTGCCTGCAGGGGGGTGTGGGCTGAGCCTCTCCACTGCAGTGGAAGCACATGTGCTGTGTGGGTGTAACTCAGAGACCATGTGCTGAGGCACAAAGCTGCAACGTGTTCCTCCACTCACAAATCCACGAGCTGGGAGCGTGAATTGTTTACATACGCTCAATCATCCTTCCCAAAGATGAAGTGAATCACAGAGCTGCAGACGTTTTGTCATGGTTAAGCTAATCTGCTCCCAGCCGCTCTTTGCTGGAGCTAAAAATACATTTTGTGCAGTGGAGCAACATGTTTTGTCTGAATAAAGATGGATTTGCAAATTAATCAGAGCTGCTTTTTCATCTGAAATTGTATTTTTTTTAACATGTTTTGAATGTTTTAAAACATCTTTCAGGATCCATGAACTGAGGTCAGGCAAGACACTAAAGGAGTTAAACGGCCATTCCTCGTTTGTAAATGATGCAGCTTTCACTCAAGATGGATGTCGCATCCTCAGTGCGTCATCTGATGGCACCGTTAAGGTACAGTGAGCACATTATATGGCTATCATTCATGTCTATGTAACATCAACATCATTATAATTGAACTGTGATGATAAAAAGATTTCTCACTAAGTACAATTATTCTCTGTGCATGTTTCAGATATGGGATGCAAATTCCTGCGAATGCATCCACACTTTTAAACCCCTGAACTTAGAAGTCCCTGTCAACAACGTGATTCCTCTCCCACAAAATCCTGAGCATTTTGTGGTCTGCAACCATTCCAACACGGTGGTCATCATGAACATGCACGGTCAGGTGAGAGCACCACAGGTTATTTCTCATCAAGTGAAAACACAAAGTGCAACAGTGAGAATGAGATTCCATATGAACCGGTATTAGATTTTAAAATGTTTTGCTCCTCTTCCTCCTCAGACTGTGAAGACCTTCACCTCAGACGAAAAAGAGGGAGCTAACTTTGTTTGCTGCACCCTGTCTCCTCGCGGGGATTGGATTTACTGTGTGGGAGAGGACTTAGTGCTGTACTGCTTCAGCAACAAGACAGGAAAGCTGCATAAAATGCTGACGGTAAGCTCCACTGTGCATTATCAGTCTGCTCTTATGAAATATTATTAGAAAACCTATGCGGCCACTGTTTTATGAAGCTATTTCTTTACTTGCTTGACTCTCTGTCACTGCTGCTATATAATGATCCTCCTGAGGGCTAACAAGAAAGCAGTGAGGCTGATTGGATAGTGTGTCTGTATGATGATCCATGTTCCTCTGTACCTACAGGTTCACGAGAAAGAAGTAATTGGCATCGCCCACCACCCACATGAGAATCTGCTTGCCACATTCAGCGAAGACAGCCTCCTGAGACTATGGAAAGCCTGAATTGTCACCTGCATCGTGATTTGGAGGACCTAGGGAGCACTACACATGGTTATTGTGCAACTCAGTCATTTCTGTGTAACACACTAGCAAGATCCATGAATGCTAATAGATGCATTCATCAGGAAATCATTAACATGTGCATTGGGAGCTGTCTCTCTATAAGAGACATTTTATTTCATATGATCTTCATCAGCTGATGGATCTTTTTTTCCAGCTGACATGAAATTAAAGTTTAAACTTTTTAGTTTTCCTGGCACAGTAAGGGCTTTTTGCAAATGTTGTCTCGAAGTCTAAAATTTGACCTTGGTTAAAAGTAGCATAGAAAACCATGAATTCCTTGGCAATGGACAAACTCTATCTGCTGGTGAAGATCCTTAGACATGACTGAAAGCATTACAACAGCTATCAAATGATTATAGTTACAAAATCTTCCAAACTCTGCTTTTAATTTAATTTAATTTTTTTCTTGAGGACTTTTGAAATCTTGGCAAATATGACAATGAGAAGCAATAGCCAAATGCAGAAAAAAAATTGCAAGGTGGAAAAGATACCAAATATTGTTGATTGCAAATGAAAGTAAAGAAGGTACATTTGGTACAGGTAATATTTGATTACATTATTAAGGCCATTAATGTTCTTTACTTTCTTATTTTCAATTAATCCAGCACAACCAACCATACTTGACGACCACACTGACCATTAATGTACTACTATTCATGTTTTTTTTGTATCACATTCATTGTAACTAATTTGTACATAATATTTTTGTACATAATCATATATATTTGTAATGATTCATTTCCGAGGTCCTCGCTTTATGAACGTCAGCAGTGCTGTCTTGGTCCTCCATTTTGTACACACACTTCCTCATAAATCCAACTTCACCAGTGCAGTTTGAATCCCCATTTTCATCTCTTGTGTCTGTATTAGACATGAAAATGCATGATGGTGAACTGTCGTGAAAATATTATTCTAAAGAAATGCTTCTTGTTTGGGCATAAACAAACAATATCAGGTATTTCATTTGCCAGCTATGGTTTTTAATAATACTTTTGTAATAATCAGTGAGCAATGACTCAGATGTAATGACTTGTGTTGTCTTCTGTGTTCCCTGCATGCTACCTCAGTGCAGTCTAAACGTGGCTCTACAATAATTTGAGTATTCTTTAAAATATATATGACTACTGACAAACCTCAGTTGAGCTTCCTTGTTGGTATAAAACGTATTTAAAGCTGTCATATTATTGTTGGTTTGTTGCATTGACTGTGATCTGTGTCCCTGTGCATCAGTTGGACGAATATGGTGGAGCTACTGCCTTGATCAATATTTATTTTTTGTGCTTATTATTTATAAATCTGTTTATGTATTTATATATTTATTCGGGGGGAAGGCAGATAAGAAATGAGGAAATATGTATGAGGTGACATGAGATGTCCTTTCCTCTGAAGCGTCTCTGAGGCCAAAGTCATTTGTGATAAAGGTGCCAGCTGATCACAGCTGGAGCATCTGTTAGTTGGCTCTGACAGCTGTTTGTGTCTGCACATGTGGACTGTTGATATTCTGATAATAAAATATGTACAATAACAGTGTTTGGTGTTTGAATGTTACCAGTTCAACAAACAGCTGCATAGGACCTGTGGCTCTTTTATTCCGAGTCCTGCTTAGAACCATGTGGACTATTTCTAGTGGAAAAATCCTTTATTGAGCAGTTGTTATTGAATTATCTGTGTTGCATTTACTGATAGCGAGGGTCAGACCCTTGCTCAAAAAAACCACTCTCAACCCAGCCCAGGTTGAAAATTACAGGCCGGTCTCACTTCTTCCATTCCTTTCAAAAATACTGGAGCGCACAGTCTTCAACCAGCTCTCAGAATACTTACAGAACCAAGATCTACTTGATCAGTATCAGTCTGGCTTTAGGCGGGGCCACTCTACTGAAACTGCACTTTTGTCGGTAACAGAATCGTTGCGTGTGGCTAAAGCAACAGGTCAGTCCTCAGTTCTCTTGCTGCTGGATCTGTCTGCTGCTTTTGACACAGTAAACCACCAAATCCTCCTCTCTACACTCTCCTCACTTGGTATCTCAGGGTCTGCCCTCCAGTGGTTCAAGTCCTACCTCACAGGGAGATCTTTTAGAGTATCATGGAGAGGAGAAGTGTCCAATATGCATGGCTTATCAACAGGGGTACCTCAGGGGTCAGTGCTTGGTCCCCTCCTGTTCTCAATATACACCACATCACTTGGTGCAGTGATTCGCTCCCATGGCTTTTCCTATCACTGCTATGCATATGATACACAGCTTTTCCTGTCTTTTTCACATGACGACACAACTGTCTCAGCTCGGATCTCATCCTGCCTCGCTGACATTTCTAAATGGATGAGGGAACGTCACCTACAGCTCAACCTGTCCAAGACTGAGCTTATTATCATTCCAGCCAGTCCCACTATGGCCTACTGTGGCCACTTGACCTAGTTGTGTTTTTACAAGGAAAAATTCTATTTTGCAAGGTAGTGTGTAGTCTGTAAATGCATTGAACAAATCAATGACTGGACGAGCCAGAACTTTCTTCAGTTAAACAAAGAAAAACTGAAATGATTGTTTTTGGAGCCAAGGAAGAAAGGTTAAAGGTTACTGCTCAGCTCCAATCTGCACAGATGAAATGTCCAAACCAAGCCAGAAACCTTGGTGTAGTCTTAGACTCAGACCTCAATTTCAGCAGCCACATTTAAGACAATTACAAAGTCAGCCTACTATCACCTTAAGAATATATCAAGGATTAAAGGACTTATGTCTCCGCAGGATGCAGAAAAACTCATTCATGCATTTATCTTTAGCAGACTAGACTACTGTAAAGGTGTCTTTACAGGGCTTCCTAAAAAGTCCATCAGACGACTGCAGCTCATACAGAATGCTGCTGCTCGAGTCCTAACAAGAACCAAAAAAGTAGACCACATCACTCCAGTTGTTACACTGGCTTCCTGTCTGTCAGAGAATATACTTTACAATCCTGTTGATGCTTTATAAAGCCCTGATTGGTTTAGGCCCAAAATACATAGCTGACCTGCTACTACTTTATGAACCACCTCAACCTCTGAGGTCATCAGGTACTGTTCTGCTTTCAGTCCCAAGAGTCAGAACGAAACATGGTGAAGCAGCATACAGTCATTATGCACCACATATCTGGAACAAACTCCCTGAAAGCTGTAGGTCTGCTCCAACCCTCACCTCTTTTAAATCAAAGAGTAAGACTTTTTTATTTGCCACTGTCTTCCTATCTTAGCTTATTTCAACTCACTTTAAATTAAAATTTTAATGTAATTTTTAATATATTTCTAATTTTCCTTTTCTTTTCTTTTTTATTATATTTGCCATTTTAATTGTGCTCTTTTTTGCCTGTCTGAATTTTTCCAATGCTTTTAATGTTTTAATGTAAAGCACATTGAGTTGCCCTCGTGTATGAAATGCGCTATACAAATAAACATGCCTTGGCTTGCCTTGCCTATGTAGCAGCATTCAGCATAACAGAAATGGTAGAAATAGAATATAATATTAATCAGAATGTTTAAATCAGTGTATAATCTCCTGAATATAAAAGTCTATTTATTTGTGTCTACTTAGATGAACTATCTATATCTACAAAAGAGTGGGTCCGAAGTATGGAGTAGGTATGGAGTACGGAGGCTGCCATCTTGTTGCCCCATGTTTTTATGGTAGCACAGAAACGACAAACTAGAGACATGCGCCTTTTTTGCATGAGAAAGTGGCCGAGTGAAATGCAGCAGTTGGAAGATCAAGAAGAAAAGAGTAGTTGTTCTACACGAAACAATTGTATTGATATATGTATTGATCGATGTTTTTGATGGTAAACATTTAACAAATGCATCACAAGAGCCTCTTGTCGTCAAAGGCCACTGTTGCTTCACCGACAGGAGGTGTGAGCAAGGGAGCATTTTAATCTAGAATCTATTTCTATACACTGTACCTTTAAGAGCAAAAGATTAGCTTCTATCACAGACTTGCTTCTGTCAAAAAAAGTGAATATTTATCCTATATCAGTGAGATTTTTTATTATCATTAGTAAAGCATAAAGGCTCTTGCATTGGTTTAATTTTGTATGATTTCAGCCATTCCTCGTCTCTCTGCTTATGTTCTCTTGAATCAGAAACAGAAGTTTAACATTTGAAATCAAATATTAGTATAGAGCAGAACATTGAGAACTGGTACTTGTTTTTTTTGTGGAGGTTATAGTTCGGGAAAAAATAATTGTGCATGTGGTCTGAAAAGCAAGGATCTGCAAATTTCACATACATCCACACTAAAACTTTGCTTCCATGCAATTAGTTTAGTCAGCATACTTGTTCAGGTGTAGCAGAAGTGCACAACTGTTCAAAATGAATAATGAAAATCTAATTTTGACAGATTCTGCTACCCTGCCTGACAATATGAGCTTCTCTTCTTGAGAGCTAGTAAAATATTTTATTCAGCCAAAAATGTAACATTATTCAAATGTGATAGTTTCAAAGATTTTTTCTTTATGAGGACTTTTTGTCTGATAGCAGTTTCAGATTTACCTTTGCCAGTGAAGCATTCAGGTCCAGAAAATTATGAATTGGCTGATAAGTTAACAATTATCACAAATATTACTTTTTTGTTAACCAATAGAAACAATAAATCTATCAGCCTTTTCAGCTCTATTAAGGCTTGCAGAGTCAATGACATCTTTTATTTTTAGTCTTGCTTTTATGTGACTTCATCCTTTTAACACCTTTTTATCTTTATGTATTATTATTATTAGTTTGTATCCAACTAATTCATTGTTTTAATTTTATTTGATTATCTATTGGGTTTTTTCATTTATTATTCTAATGTTCTTAATTAATTTTTTTCTACTTTCTCCGATGTGATGTCTGCTTCTTCTTAAAACCTTTTTTATTTATTGTCCTTTAATGCTTTTATTTACTTATCTATTTTTGTTTATGTTTGTATTTAAAAAAAAAGAGGGAAAAAAACTCTTCTAAAATGATTTATTGGTCTACTGTCTCACCACTTCATCCTGTTTAATTTGCGTTTATTCTTGTTAATCTTTTGCATTGTATTTTGTATTTCTATACTCCTCTGTCTGTTAAAGGTTTATTTTGTCTTCCGAGTCCTGCCATGCTTTATTTGTCAAAGCACTGCGTAAACATTTGTTTTTAAAGGTGCTATACAAATAAAGTTATTATATTATTATTAGGTAATATGCCTATGTAAAGGCTGAAAGCCAGGAGAGGAAAAAATATACAAATTCAACCCAGAACATTAACATTGTTGAAACTTAAAGCTTTTGATGACCTTTATCGGAGGTATCATCAAGTACATCCAAAACCTTTAAGCTGAAAATAAATGCCCATGTCTCTACTCTTCAAAGTTCAGTGATTATTAACCACAATTTAGAGTTACCATCAAAATGCATTTAATTAGAAAACATGAACAAGTAGATGATTCGTCCTCACACATGTACAGTCAAATAAAGATCTTAACACATATTTAAGTAGAGACCCACACATTTGCATCTGCTTCAAGAGCTTTTCTTTAGTTAAGGAATGTCCATTCTGGTGAGCATAGTTGTGTCTTAAAACATCCAAGGCAAAAAACAAAAAAAAAATCACTGTAAAAAAAACATCCTGCATTATAAAGTAGTTTCAAGTTAAGGCTCTCAAACAGGCAGACTCTTCAATAAGGAATCAAGTGTGAAGATTTCAAGTCCCAAGTAATCTCCCACTAAACCCATTTGGCATTTCACTTGTCAAAAAGATGCACTTAGTTGACACATTTGTCTTTCGAGTTTGATTTAAATTTGAACAACAGATTGAATTCTTAAGACACACCAATGAAACGACTCAACACTTCACCTTTTTTGATTTTGAAATCACAAACCTGAAATAACCTCATGAACATCCAACCTGATATAAGCCACTTATTTTTTGTAAAAACTAAAGTGAAGAAATAAAACCATCTGGCCATTAGAGGCCTGTTGAATGGCACAGGTTTGCCGAGTTATCCTGGTAACTAAAACCTAAAACAACCTCAAATCTGGAACACATGTTCAGGTTAAACATACACTCAAGTTAAGACATGTCAAATCTCGACCCGCCCCCTAATCCTTTTGATTTGATTTGATTTTTTAAATAAAGTGACTCTTTACCAACATTTGACCTTTTGTCTCTGAATACTTACACTGCCCTCAACTGCCCTCAACTGCATACCTATTGGCTCATATCAAAGTGTTTTATATACATGAGATGTTCCGATGTCCACACAAGGTTTCATAAACAAAAACATCTGTGGCTTCCTTTCAGTCTATTGATTAGAGTTCACAAGTAGGAGTACTCAACTAAGTTTAAATATAAGTTTCCACTTCTTATGGGTTTGAACCCAACTCCTGCCACACCTGAATCTTTATCACCTTTACTCCAAAGTCACATTTAGATGTTTGTTTAGAAATGTCTACAAAATAGCCCTTTCAAGGGTAAACAAGCACAAATGTCTAACTTAAATCTGAATGCACTTCTGCCTCAGTCACCGTCCAAAGGTTGAGCCTTCACACACAACAGATTAAACAAGTCAACAAGTGGTTCACAACAACAGTTGATTTTGTAACACTGTATAAAATGTTATTCTTATATTAATATTGGCATAATCTTAGTGTAACTGCATAAAAGGCAGGCAGTCCTTTTTATTTTGTGTGTAGTCTTTGTGATACCAGCCCTCATCTCTAATCACAGTGTGAGTGGAAAAACAAAACAAAAAAAATCAAATAAATAATGTCCCAGAGATGACATGGAGTCTCATTCTCCAGTCCAACCATTACAAAATTATGATAAATGAAGAGGTGGGATGCAGTTCTCTGACTCAGTAAACAAACAAATGAAGCAGTTATGATTTGAGGAAATGTTATTAAATAAAAAGTGCACACACTTCCAGAAAGGTGCTTAACCCTAGAGATGAGGCTGTGGGCTTCTGAGTGAAGAGAGCCCTGCTGATATTTAAGACGTCTGGCACTGGACACCTCCGGTGCTTGCGTAGTCGTCCTCATCCATGTAGTAGTATTGATGGTTGTGTCTCTTTCTGTTCTCATAGTCACAGTCCTCGAGGTCGGCGTAGATGTAGAGGTCATCATCCATGCTTTCGGGCTGCTCCGGATCCAGCTTCTCTGGAAGGTAGCTCTCCAGTTCCTTCAGCTTGTTGTCGGGGAGGAAGTTGGCCTGTGGAAACACCACCTGAAAGACACAAACGATACGATTATAACAAACGGAAGAGTACAGTGTTGCACACTTCTGATGTTTAAGTTATATTCTAAGGGTTTTTTGCCTTTATGGATAGGACAGCTGAATAGATACAGTAAGGGGTGTAGAGAGTGGGGGAAGACATGCAGCAAATGGTCGTGACCGGGAGTCAAACCGGTGACCTCTGCAGTGAGGACTATAGCCTCTGTATGTGGGGCGCTTAGACCTCTAGGCCACCAGCGCCTTCTACACTACTGATGTTAATCAGCAGAGTTGATTCAATATTTTCTTCCATTGGTGAAGCAAGACAAAACATTACACAGGGTGAGGTTGCTGTGGTTGGGTCACCTTCCAGAAAGCATGTGCAAAGCAGATATTAAAGAGAGTAAGATTGTGTGTTTAGAAGAACGTCTCACCGAGAAATGAATAATAAGACGCCCCTTCTCAAATGGTCTGCGATGCATAGGCATCCCTTCATTCAAGACACACTTTGTGTCTCCAGGCTTGATCAGTTCCCCTGCAAAGAAAAAAAACCCATTGGTCTCCTTAGTACAAAGTACTATATTCCATATCATCTGTTACTTGAAGCAACCTCGTCAAAGTGGGTTCAAATCATTTTAAACTGAAATATCATGCAGGTGTTTATAAATTACCACTGTGACTGATTTTAAAGATGCAAACCTGAATAAGACTTTTAATAATACATGTGTTTACGCTGCAAAATACAGTGTGAAGTTTACAGAACATAAGTCTAGTGAAACCACACCACTCCTCATAAATATGGCATGAACCAAGAGATAAAAAGAAGATTAAATGAGCTATAAGTTTAAGTGTAAGCTTTACAAACAGTTTTTTTTTAAATAGCAATGGATTGTTACCAGCATCTAATAGTGGTGTACCTGGATGTGAGGTGATGATAAGAGTTCTGTTGTCTAGGGTCTGAACGGGCTTCTTGAATCCACACAGAGCTTCCACCAGCTGTAACTCCATCGACATTACCAGGTCCTGTCCTTTCCTGAAAAAAAAAAACAAGAGCATGAGTTGGTTGTACTGGGCGTCTGATAAGTGTGGATTTGCAAAACTTCAAATAGGACTTAGAAATAGAACAATAATCTAGATTGCACTGACCACTACAGACCAGAATCAGAGCTACCACTTTTTTTTTTTTTTTTACACAAACAAAGCTGTAAATACACGTCCTCCTTTAATTGGAGGTGGATCTTCGTTTCATCTGCCAGAACAGATTAAACCAGAACCTTTGAAACTTGGCAGCCAAGTAAACATTACCTGGTAAATAGCGGATGTTCTCGCAGGTCCAACACGACAATTATGTCACCTGGCTCAATTTCTGGTTCCTGGTCTCCCTCTCCATGGAAAACAATCTTCTGTCCGTCTCTCATTCCTGTGGCACACAGATGAACAGATGATGCATTTACAGTTTACACTGTGTTTTTCAGATCAATGTTGACATAGATGAAACACTCAAAAGAAACCCTCAATCTTTACCTTTGTCGATGTGAACCTCTAGGATCTTCTTCTGGCGCAGGATCTTTCGCCCTGCACATGCTTTGCAGCGATCTTTGTGACTGATTCTCTGACCTTGACCCTGACAGCTGGGGCACACTGTGGACACCTGCTGGACCATACCTGGTATAAGCTGGTGCATGCGGACCTGCATACCTGTGCCATGACAAGTCATGCACAGCTGTGCAGCTCCTTTCCGACTCCCACGACCTGCAGAGAAATGAGACGATCAGCACTTTGGATAACAAAGATGAAGGGCTTTTTTTAGGGTTTGGTTTATTAAATGAACTGTGGTGACCTGGTGAGAAAAGACTGGATTATTATTACAAGACTGATGTGTTTTGTTATTGGACAAAGAGCCTTTTCATGGCCTGCTGGGTCAGCATGTACTGAAAAGCCTTTTTGGATTACCAAATAAGTCCAGTGACAAAACAAGAGCAAAGAGCAACTCATAGCCAGAGACGTACCTTCACATCTCTCACAAATAGTGTTCTTCTGGAGCGCTAGCTTTCTTGTCGCTCCATTATAAAGATCGTCCAGCGTCACTGTTATCTGATGCACAATGTTCTTTCCTGGAGTAAGAAAAATCACAGATTTCAGTAATGTTGCTTTTGGAATTACATTTTATTACCTTCATACTTCTGGTGTTGGATTCCCAAATATTAGGAATAATTATATTTTCAAATTCAATATCACGAGAGAGTTGTTCTGAGAAGATGGAACTTTATGAATCCTAAAAGAAATTCTGGTGTTTGATCAATCTAAAAGTACAGTGTTGTAAAGTTAACATAGATGTTAAAATCAGTACTAAATTATTAATAACTAATTAAAAGAAGAAAATAGTCAACCATATTATCATATATATATTTGCATATGATTATCACATAAATGTGCAGTATAATAACAGTAAAGAAGTAAACTGTGTTGGGGGATGGCCCTGGGCTAACTGTTTGTTGACTTCTGTGTTTGTGTTCGACTAGTCTGCTTCACTACAGACACTACAGTCACAAATAATTCAGATTGTGTACAACCAGTTGAGATTTATTCTCAGAAACATTAGCCATTCTCAATCCATAGCCTTGTGTTTTGGGTATCATTTGATTATTCCTTTAACACAGAGTGTAGAAGGAATGTAGAAAACATTCATGCAAAAGAGAGGGCATGATTAACATGATTAACAGATAAGCCTATCAATGTATTTTAATATGAGTTTCCTTTTTTTCCTCTGTTAGCTTTATAGTGAATTGAATGTTTTAATTGGACTGTTGTTTTGACACAACCTACAACCTCTCTGCTCAGCTCAAGCCTTTCAAACAAGGTATACATTACTTCGCAATTCCGACACATCACACCAGCTTAGCAATCATTCCTCAGATATTTACTTACCTTTTCGCTCTCTGTGCATCCGACTACCTCCACCAAAAAACAGGTCAAAGATGTCCATGGGTGATGCGAAGCTACCCCCTCCGCCGCCACCAGTCCCTCCTTCTTTAATGGCCTTTTCACCGCCATGATCATAAAGCTCCCTCTTCTTGGCATCTGACAACACCTCATAAGCCTGTGAGATCTGCTTGAACTGTAAAAAAGATGAATAAATGACATACATTTACTGAGGAGACTCAAAAGCAATACTCAATGTCTGGTAAAACCTCGTTATTCAAATGTAACTTGTTTATGTCGCATTCACAAACATTCAAATAAGACTGAATGAAACCAAAACAACAAATACATGTGAAAAGTAGCAAAAGCTCAAGGTAATATTGGTTTTTGCACAACATTTCAAAGAATTATACATTCAAAAATCCAATCCAATTCATTTTATTTATATAGCACATTTTAAAAACAACAAGATTACCAAAGTGCTCCACAACAAATACAAACAGTAGAAATAAATAATGCTAAAATTTAACATTCAGTAAATTAAAACACAAACAGAGACCAACATAAACGCTCATGCTGCCAAGGAGTAAAAATGAGTTTTAAGACGTGATTTAAAAGTGTCCAGGGTGGGAGTCATTTTGACCTGGGTGGGTAGCTCATTCCACAGTTTAGGAGCTACCACTGAAAGAGCTTGGTTACCCCTCGTCTTTTGTCGGCTTTTTGGCGCGACGAGACGCATCTGATCAGCAGACCTCAGTGCTCTGGAGGGGGGGTAGATGTGTATGAGGGTCAGAGATGTACTGAGGTGCCAGACCATTTAGTGACTTCAAAACAAACATTCAAATCTTAAAGCTAATTCTAAAATGGACAGGGAGCCAGTGGAGGGAGGCGAGAATGGGGCTGATATGTTCATGCTTAAATAGATAGGTTCCTGTTAAAAGGTGAGCAGCCGTGTTTTGGACTTACTGTAAGCGAGCGAGGGAGGACTGGTTAATACCAGTATAAAGTGCATTACAGTAGTCCAAACGGGTCGAGATAACAGAATGAATCAAGCGCTCAAAATCATTAAAAGATACAACAGATTTAATTTTGGATAAAAGCCTCAGATGATAAAAACTGGTTTTAACTACTGAGTTTATTTGTTTATCAAGTTTAAAATCGCTGTCCATTTTGACCCCAAGGTTTGTGACTATGGGTTTTACATAAGTCTGCAGGGAACCCAGGTCTATAGGAGAGACACCACTGGCTAAACTGGGTCCAAACACCATGACCTCAGTTTTACCTCCATTTAAGTTTAAAAAGTTAAAAGCCATCCACGCCTTGATGTCCTTCATGCACTCTAGTAGGGGTATCAGGGAGCTCTTATCATTTCTCTTTAGCGGCAGGTAGATTTGGGAGTCAACCGCATAAAAATGATAGGAAAGGGCATGTTTTTTGAAAGTTAAACCAAGGGGGAGCATGTAAAGAGAGAAGAAAAAAGGGCACATTTCCACTCTGAAAATAAGACAGAGTCTTTTGAAGTCCTGTGCAAAACAAAAAAATAAATAAATAAAACAAAAAATGCTATTTTAAATGTTAATGTGCATAAAAACATCCCTCACCTTCTCTCCTTCTGTAGGATTTTTGTCAGGGTGATATTTCAAAGCTAGCTTGCGGTACGCCCTTTTCAGTTCGTCAGGAGTAGCATTAGGTTTCACACCCAATGTGTCGTAAAAGCCTGTTTCCTTGACCATGTTTGCTTTCACTGGATGACCTTGGAAACATGAAAAAAAAAGAAGTTAAAACACCATCAGTGTTCAGATCTACCAGTTGAGCCTGCCATCACCTTAAAAGCATGCACAAACTTTTACCTGATAACCTTACCAACACACATCTACAGTCCCCTAAAAACAGCTAAACAAGAATTTAGTAGAAACTGAATGTTTTTCTAGTTAAGAGGAATCTGGGCTTTTTCTTGTTCTATTGCAAATACAAAAAAACAAAGCATATATTAACATGGCTGATATAGGATGTTGCACAAGCTAATAAAAGACTTGATCTGAATTTGCTGTTCAACTTTCAGTCTTTAAAATTGAAAGTGTGTAACAGCTTCTCTACTGTGTGATTTATTACAAGAGCATTGCAATAGGTACATGTAAATGATACAGTGTAGCTCTGGATTTATTGGGGGCTGTAAAAGAACAGCATGGTTATATATCTTACTTTCATAACAGCTACAATGTTCCCTTTTTTAAAGAGGGGCTTACTAAACTTCCTGCTCTTTTACAATGCTGTAATTTCTCTTTGTTGTACCTCCCACTAGTATCAAATTTCCACTGTAAACACTTCAATGAACTATTTCAGGTTACTTCCCTAGCCTTTATACAGTAGATGGTCTGGCAATACATATTTGTGATAATAATGATGTAAATTTGCTCAGGCCCCACAAAAGGCAGCCTCTAACATGATCAGAAAGTGTGCAAGTTAACAGACAGCTGAGTTCATGATGTTTATAATGGTACACCAATTTGAATTATTTTAAAGGTGCAGTTGTTTCTCGTATATCTAGTTAGTTCAGATGTTTATTACTTTAAGTGATACTGATAATTACCCAGTAAAAGGTAAGGTTCCTCATTGTGAGCTACAGGATTAAAATGTGGGGAGTTGGAGTTTGCATACTGCGTGGAACTTTAACCTAGCTAGTAAAACCTTGATGTAAAAATGCTGTTTTAAGTGAAGTTGCTGAATCATACCTTGGTGAAAAATACAAATGACAGTAGCAACCTGCACCTGAAGTATCTAATGAAAAAGTGAAATGTCTCGTTCAAACAGTGGCATTTACTATCCAACACCAAAATATTCCTTATTAATATGTGACCAGCATCTGGTTGTTGTTAGGTAACTGGTTTTATATTACTGCTGGATCATTTCATCATAAACAATATTACTTCATTACTGGTCCTATTCTGAAGTTAGATATTATCATCTAAAAAATATTTTGAAATAGAAACTGTCACATAACCCTTATGGTTTAAAAAATACAATATTTATTTCTAAAATGTTGTGTAATAAAGGTGTTTACTTAATTAATGGTCCAGAACTAGAGTAGAACTAGAGTTTTAACAATTGTATTACTTATACATGTAAATATACAATGCAACAATTCTCCAAGCAGAATTCCATATTTCTATTTATTTTATTATTTAACTACTATTTTTTTTTACTGTAAAAACTACCTCTGCTACTCACCACTGCACTATAATCATATTATTTTAGTCTGTACATATTAGTCATGCCTATTTGTTTTTCTTTTGTATTTATAGCTGATGTTATTGTTATTATATTTTTATTTGTATGTTTTATTCTTGTGCTTTGTACAAAGAGAGCACAGTTTACCAAAGTCAAATTCCTTGTGTGTTCAAGCATACCTGGCCAATAAAGCGGATTTTGATTTACCTTTTACTGTAATATCGATTTAAATGCTGCTTTAATATTTTAATAATATTAATTGTTATCTTACTCTATTTTTCAATTTATTTATTCATCCATTTATTTAATTTATCTACTCAGCTTATTGATATTTTTAGCCTTCATTTTATTTTCAACTCTTATCTTTACCCTTTTTAAATCTATTTATTTTAACTATTTGTATCCTTAATTTTGATGCTTTAACTTATTCTAATTACAGATATTTTATTGTTGTTGTGCATTAGTCTCTATTTTATTTTATGTTATTTTAATTTATATATTTTTATTATTATTATTATTATTTTTATTATTATTATTTTTTTCCCCCTAATATGTCTTCCCATTGTTTTATTTCTGATTCTTTCTGGTTTTCAATCGCTGTAAAACACTGGGTTGCATTTGATTTGTATGAAAGGTGCTATCTATATATATATATATATATATATATATATATATATATATATATATATATATATATGATGATGATTGATTGATTGATTGATTGATTGATTGATTGATAGATAGATAGAGTAGATGTATTAAAGGTACCACTACAAGTAATACATTTGATCCATATTATCACGTTAAACATTTGGGCCATGAGCCTAACATATGTGTATCAAATCAATCTTAGACAGCGAAACAAAAAACCTCGTTCTTGCTTTGGCATTGTTACATTTTGCCTGAATAAAGGCCACCAAACACGAGCTTTTCTACTCGATATGTATGGAAGGTTCAATATCTATTAATGTTTATAAAAGAGTAACTACCTGTTACCGCGCTCCTCCGCAATCACGAGATTTCATAACTACCTGTCCCTGCGTACTTAGCTAACGTTAGCGAAGCTGCTCGGCACACCAGGCTGTGTGATGCTAGCACGACAGAAACGCGGCTTTAGATGTTAATCTACACAGATTTAATAAGACATTTGTTTTAAAATAATATGTTAAATCAAATGAGCTGTTTTCAGCCCTGTGTGTACCCAAGGTTTTAAATAATCACAATTTCAGGCCATACCTCACTTCAAAGAGCCTTTTCCAGAACCTTCTCACCCGCCTCTGATCGACGTGCTCGACTCTACTCCACTCTGCATGCAGTGACGTCATCCATATGCGACTAGACAAGTCACCAAAACAAACGTGTGGTGTTGTGCTGGAACAATTTTGAAGCTCTGAAAGAATTTGCTACATGAGATGATAGCATGCCTATTTGCTGGCTTATCAGCGAAGAGAGTAATCATGATCCCATTAGACTGCCACATCTACAGACAGTTGTGCTGGGTCGAGGTCCAGAAACGACTATTAAGGACAAGAAATGCTCGCGGCATCAAGGTAATAATACAGAAGCACATCTCTGTTGGGTTGATACACTGGCTGAGTCTGCAATACGATCAAAGTACCAAAGAGGAAAAGTGATTTAAGTTAACACTCGGACTACCAGAATTCTGCAACTACTAGAATGACCATAGGAGTCATTTTGACTGCTCAGACATTATTTGCATATAATTTGGATAATCAATGAAAAGATCTAAGAATAAATTGATGGGATAGGTAAAAAACACACCAGGACACAAAATGAAAATTATATTGAATGAGTATTTTATTTATTTCCTTGACACCATCATAACTTCTCTGAAATTACACATGCAAACTCGAACTGAATCCATTTTCTTTCTGAAATAAAAACATATTGATCCTGCCTTGAAAATAGGTTGGTGTCATCATAAGACCTTAACAATGAAAAGTCAAGTGTTTGTTAAACAATGTTGCAACAAATTGTTATGTTTCACCATAAAACAGAAACTTGATTACCCATTAGCAGAACTTCACTGAATTTGTATGATGAGAATCAGAATCAGAATCAGCTTTATTGGCCAGGTATGCTTGAACACACAAGGAATATGACTTGGTAAACTGTGCTCTCTTTGTACAAGACATAAGAATAAGACATACAAATAAAAACAAAAATATAATAACAATAACACCAGCTATAAATACAAAAGAATGACAATATAGGCATGACTAATATGTACAGACTAAAAAATAATATGATGACTGTCCTGTCGTCAGACATGGACATGACAGTAATGGATAACTGTCATTCTCCTTCTTGTTGTCATTTTTTCCTCTCTTGGGTTTTGAGTGAAGCTAAAGCTAGATTTTAGCTTCACAGAGCATAAAAAAACAAACAAACAATAGAGCAGGAGAAAGAGTAGGAACATGTAGCAAATAGAGAAATGTGACACGCCTTGCAAAAAGCATGCAGTCAATTTGACTGCTATGCTCATTCAAGGAAGTAATACTCAGATCTTTTTTGTGTTTCGAAATGTTAATGACACATTTTAATAGTGTTAATTCATAAGTGTTCCCTTTAAAAAATGATAAATTAGCGCCAGAGTTGGTGTTAATTGCTTTAAAAACATGTAATGTGTAGTTTATATTCAAGTCAGAAAATCAAATTTAAACTTATGCAACATTTGTCCCCTCTCAACCAGTTGAATTGAAAGCAGAATGCAACAAAGGTTATGTCAAAGTTAAACAGGTAAGAGCAACTTTGTTTTTATTAGAGCAAAAATCCTAAAAAAAATAAATGATGAAGCAACTGATGAGCAAAGCATAAATGAAATTACTATCTTATCTGTTGAGGATTGATTTGCCAACTGCTGGTAATCCAACATTCTTAATCTCTCCCCCATTTCTTCATTCCTGAAGCTGGCATTGAACCCAACCTCCATAGACTCTATGGTTGTTGGTAAAGGTAATGAGGTCAAAATGAAGCCTGGACAGCAGCTTCATATTGTGAATCAGCTCTACCCATATACTGTACAATTCAAGGAGGATCTCACAGGGGACAATGGCAGCTCCAAAAGACCAAGAGAGCCTTCAGGGGACAGAATGAGCAATAGAGATGCTCCAAGCACAAAAGCAGCCAAAAAAACAGAAAAGGAGTCGGTGCCACCCCAAAATGAAGAAGCTACAAAAAGCAGAGTAAGAGATGAAAGACAGTGTAATTGAGAATATGTCATCGTGTGAATTTTGTTGTTGTGTGGCTATGTTTCATTTAAGAAAAAAATGTGTACCTTAAATTCGCAGCAGGAAGGTTTTGGACATTGGAGCCAGGGTCTGAAGACATCAATGCAAGATCCAAAGATGCAGGTAACCATTCTCAAAAACATTTACAGATAGTGCTGCCACATTTGTGCCTGCAGGACTTTACTGTTAGCTCTGACTGAGAATGACTGAATCAAATTATCCTTTTAACAGGTGTACAAGGATGACAAGGTAGTGGTAATCAAAGATAAATACCCCAAGGCTCGTTACCACTGGCTGGTCCTGCCGTGGCAAGCCATTTCTAGTCTGAAGGCATTGCGTGGGGAGCACACTGATCTATTGAAACACATGCAGAGGGTTGCTGACCAAATGGTTCAGCAGTGCCAGCATGCTGGCTCTCTGCGCTTCCGCACAGGGTACCATGCCATCCCCAGTATGAGGTGGGTAATCATAGTCTGAATAATGACATTGGAGGGCTGCTTAGCTGTTTCTATATTTATTTTAGATTTTCTTATGTGAATAAATGTTAAGTCAGTAGACCAAGATATGTTCATGTATTTAGATTTTTCATGGATTACTCTAGTTTTCTTCTTGAGGTTATCCATGTTTCATTCTCAAATATGTACCACTTTTTTTTCTAACTTTCAGAGTTTTTTCTCTAAATATTTTTCTGCCAAGCAATCCCAAATGTTGTGTATGTCCTCTTTTACAGTCATGTACACCTCCATGTGATCAGCCAAGACTTTGACTCTCCTGGTTTGAAGAATAAAAAACACTGGAACTCTTTCACAACTGACTATTTCATTGAGTCACATGGTGAGAGTAAATTAAGAGCAAGTTGTTCAGTTTGTCCATTTCTGCAAATTGATGACTTACTGTACATGTTTTTTTATTTATCTATAGATGTTGTTGAAATGCTTGAAACAAATGGAAAGGTCTCTGTCAAAGAAGGCACCAGTGAGCTGTTGAAACTACCTCTCCGATGTCACGTGTGTCGAAAAGAGCTTCCCACCATACCATCTCTGAAGGACCACCTGAAGTCTCACTTCCCCATCTAAGAAAGCTCAAAGAGAAGCCAATGCTCTAGATGTTATTGAGTTTAACATAGGACTGATGTTTGTTGGGCTTCATTGTTGCCTGTTAAATCGGATTCATTATTTCTAAAAAAGGTGTTGGACTTTTTTTTTTCTGAAAAAAGTGTTATAATATTACAGAGCCAGTATGTCATGTATAGTTTTTTTCAACCTGTCATTTTTCAGGTATAAATAGAGGCTTATTACCAAGACACAAGGTAATTGTGTTTATTTTTTTATTTTGCCAAACTCAATGTTGGCAATGTAGAACTTGTAATTTGTTGTTCTCAGATTGTCCAAGGTTTAATATTTTGTAATAAATGTTTTCATAGTTCCCATACACACTATCAGTTATGGCTAGTGATTTGTTTTTCTTCTCCGCTGTTCACAGATAATGTCTGACAGACATTTTCCTCACCCTCATAAATTTTACTGGTTGCTTAATTTAATTTATTTTACTATGCGTAGTATTAGCATTGCCTATTTATATTTCAATATACAGTCTGAGTTTTACTCATCGTTGAACAGAGTCCTTATTTTAATATTAGAAGCCTACTTTGTCGCCATCTAGTGTGCGTTTTTTTAAGGACTGCCTTAAGAAGCTCTAGAATCTGAAAGTACATGGGAGATTATGTCTCTCTGTTCTGTATGACTAATGAAACTGTTGTGAAGAAATTAACTACTCAGTTTTGTCACAGAGAGGAAAAGCGCTAGTTGGCCCGTACGGGGATCGAACCCGCGACCTTGGCGTTATTAGCACCACGCTCTAACCAACTGAGCTAACCGGCCACGTTTACGAAAGGAAAACACGTGTTACTTCTAACAAATCATAGAAAACACGGTTAAAAATGAACAAGAAGTTGGACCTTACAAGCCAACCCTGAATTGGGACCTCGTCGTTTCAGTCAATTTAGTTCCCCAGTGATGGAAGAAGTTTTCTAGCACGCTATAATAAAACTGTTGATAGCAAAAGTTCAGTTCTCAGTTCAATTGGACTTTAAATGACAAGTGTTCTCAGAAATTGTGTGCAAAATGGTGAAGAAACTACAGTATAATAGCCACAATGTGCTACAATTAAATACCCAGTTTAACATTTTGATTGACACACAAATTAAAGCTGCTGTGGGTAGGAATGGTGTAAAAAACGTTGCTTTTTTTTTTTGCTGGGTTTAAGAAAAGGTCACTCATCTGTAAGTGGAATAATTTGAGACTATAGCAAAATCTCTGTTTTCCAATGCCTTTGTATCAAGCAATGTTATTATTCCCCTTGTTCCCGTTATGACAGACCAATCATAGCTAACCTCTAATCCTCTGTCCTGATTGGTTATGAGTCTGGCACTATCATGACTGCACACGGCGATCTGTTTTGGGGGGCTAAGAGGAAATCTTTTTGGGAGGGATAGTGCTGACATTCGAAGCCCCTATCTCTGAACAGATGTTTACTCTGTGACTACCAACAGCAGCTTTAATAGAATAGGGAATTTAATACTCTTTTAAGCAACATTTATGGCACATCACTTAGAGGCTGTTGTTTTCATACTAAACATTCACCATCCCCAAAATAATGGTTATATTTGTTTATTATATCAAAACAAAGTAAATGCTTTGGCTATAAAATTATCATTACAATAGTACAACACAATTTAAGTCAGGTGCAGATAACAGTATGAGAAAGTCAACATTCAGAGGCGATGGGCATATGTCACTGAAGTGTTCAGGCTGGTAGTTTAATAATGTAGTTCATAGTGGGAAACGTATAAAAAAACCCATAAGTGCATGTCATCATCTCCTCAGAGTAAACTCCCTTTCATCGTCATCTGGAACCATCAGATTGTCCACTGAATAATGGGCATCATCTCCTATGTCCTGGAAGAAATACTCATCGCTTTCACAGCTCTCAGTCCCATTCACACAGTCTTTGATTTGTGTCAGCTCAGTGCTGTCGCTGGCATTACTGTCCTCTGCGCTTTTGCTGGCATCACTGCTGTCACTGTCCTCACTGGTCTCGTTGGTCTCATTGCTTTCTTTGCTGGCGCTCTGACTGCTCTCACTGGTGGCAGCTGTTTCACCTGTACTGTCGCTGGTGTCTGTGCTCTCGCTGGTGGTGTCACTGCTGTCTGAGGTAGCATCCACTAGCTGGAGGTCTGTGTGACCCTGAGCCATGTTGTCTCTGTGTTTGAAAGTGGCACTGTTGGAGGTGTGTGAGGGCTGTTTCTCATTCAGCTCCATGGAATGACCCTTGACCTCTGTGCTGTTGTCCTCTGCACTCAGGATTTTGATCACGCTTGCAAACACTCGAACCCAGCTCTATTACAGAGAAACATTGGAGCCAATTATTAAAAAGAACTCTCATCACAGCTATGGAAGGACAAAGTTTAAAACTGAGTGGGTGTGCAAAACATGTATCTCACCTGTCTGACATTCTCCTCACTGCCCATGCTGTCATCTCTGGTTTCAGCCAAGGAGTCAGACTGTGGAAATAGATTTATAAATTGAGGAATGAGAGGACAAAAAGAGTGATGTATGATATATGATAGTTGGAAAAAAAAAAACTAAATTTGAGAAAATTCTTGATTTAATCTGTCTTACCACATCATCCTCATCTGATAGACTGTTACTCTCCTCTGAAGTCTGTTTTTGGAAAATAAACACACCATTATGGTAAATAATGGAGCAGAATCAACCATTATTAATTATTAATACAAAATTACTTTTCCTTTTAATTTTTTAAAACAGCTGTAATATTTATTCTACCAATAGCCTGCTATAGATGTATGGTAGTCTAGTAATGAAACTTAAGTTGAAAAGAATGTTGATTAGACCTACCGTGTCCTCAGATGTGGATTCCACTGATTGTGACTCTGAACTCTGACTCTGAAAACATAAAATAATCCAGTTATGTGAACAAGCTGAAACATTAACGTCACATAGTGAGAGTAGTCTAAACCAAAATCTCTTCTGTAGAGAGCAAACCAACCAAAATAACTTACTGAATTTGAGATGTTTTCTTCAGAGCTCTGCAACAGAAACAGGAATATATATCCATGAAAATCGTATGAAGTGACCTTCATCACAAAATCCTAATCAAATTTTCATTTGAATAAATCTATTCTTTACCTTGAGCTCTGAAGTGTCATTCTCAGATGATTGTGAAACAGACACACTTTCAGTCTAGGAGAGAAAAGTAAGCATAAGCCACAGCATAAACCACATTATACTTAATTATACCTTGTAGCTACCACACTAACAATCATAGCATTCATCACAGTCATTCAAGATCCATTTATTTCACAAGAGCAAGCTCCATAAATGAGCCCAGACATTTAGTGCAGTAAACAATAGTCTGCTGAAATGAGAATAGCACCGAGGTTTGAAGAATATCTGAGTAACCGCACCTATTGTCAAGTGTTCTGCTGACCTTGTCGGAAAAAATACAACCTTACTACAATCTAAATGATTAATGTGAACACAGCGTCAAGTTCAGCAAGAACCAAATGTAATGTAGAGTAAAATGATTAGTGTTAGAGAGCACTTACCGAGTTTGAGTCAAGCTCACTTGAAAGCAAAACAGCACTGAATGAAATCTGTAAGGAGGGAATCACAGGTCAGAATTATGAGAATAAGAAATACAATGCAATATGATGTGCTCAGGGTCATTTTAGATCCATATTCAGATAACATAATGAGGCTTCCTGTCTGCTTATATATGTTTACTTTGGGCTCACTTTATGAAAGTTAAAACTCAAAAACACATAGGAGCATACACATATTAAGAGTAGTGTTATTTCAATTACAATTGGAAGAATATAAATATTTTAGAATTAAGTATGAATCATTCATTGCAGAATATTTTCACTGAACTGTAATTTCTTTAGGAATTTGATGCTCTTGTTTTCATACTTACTGGGTTGGCAAAAACTGCTCCAATCAGGCAAAATGTGATAATAGTAACCTTCATTCTGTAATGGATATAAAGTGTAAAAATCAGTGCTTCATATAATTATAATTGTATTCGATTCATCTTAAAATATCTTGGTACTAATTCAATTCAAATTTGCTTAATTGGCATGAACTAAGACATGTTATTGCCAAAGCACATAAATTCATACACATACATTACATATATATTTTCACAACACACTACACTCACAATATATTCATTAATCACACACCATATTCATTACATTTTACATTCATCACATACATATCAACCACATATTATACTATATTAAAGTAATACAAAAATGGTATGAAAACATGAGAAAACATAATCACTCAAAAATGTAAATATGTTACAATTTTAAAATATACAACATGTGGTGTTTACTGCCCTTCCTTTTCTTTTTTTTTTACAAAATATTTGTCAAATATTTTCCTTAAAGAATGTGATAAAAACATCAACGATGCTCAATAAATGTTTAACTGACACACATATGTGACAGCCATCAAGGTTTCAATCTATGTGGGCTAAGAGAGACAGCTCAAATATATAGAAAATAAAATAATTTAAATAAAGCTCTAAGTCAAAAAACACAATATATGTCACCATTAGTCAATTACCTTTCAGTCTGTTGGATTCAGAGGTGGTGTGGGAAGTGTTGCCGGTAGTCCTTGTTCAGTCAGTGTCAGCAGCAAACAGAAGAACCCAGGCTAAGTCTATTCTGAACCTTGTGTTGAAGTTGGCAGTTGAGGCTGTCAAAGCCGATGTGTTCAAATGCCGAAGGAAAACCCCAAACATGACTGTATATATGTAAGCTCGATTGAAATAATTGCATCACTTCCTTCCGGATGTCGACACCAAAGGTATATTTTTTCCAGCAAGAAAGCTGAAAACAAACACACATTGGTGGCATGATAATGATTGCACACAACCACAATTACACTCACACACATACACACACACTCGTACAGAAGTTTCATTGAGTCTCTAAATTTTCTCCACCCCCTCTGAAGTCGTCAGTGAAATACAGTTTAGCGTACTCAACCATAGGGTTTGTGGCCGGTTGAAAAAACAAACGCACCCACTCGGAGAGGAAAGGAGGGCCAGACTGGGTCATGCTTTTTTCCGGTAAATTTTATGTATTTGTTTCCTTCTTCTTGTAATTAGTCTTGGTTGTTCTCTTTAGAATTTCAGTGTCTTGTTTTGGTTAATGAAATGAGCAGGTGAGATGTTGTGTCTCTCAAGGGAGGATTCAAAGATCATTAAGTAAAAATGAGCAAAACAAGGGAACTGATTTGTCTAATAGGGAAGCTGAAGCATTTAAAAAACAAACAAGCACTTCAAAATAACTCTTGATCCACTTTATCTCATTACACAAACCCTGTTTTGTAACCCTTTGTCCCCAGTGTTACATGCTGTTTTTGGAAATAGGACTCATTCTTGGAAAGAGGGCATGTACAGTAGAAAAACTAAATACAGACTTCCATGTTTCCCTCCCTGATGCTCATAATTGCTTCCTGGATGTCCATATATGGTCAGGCCTAAAATGAGATGACAGGATTCCTTGTTTAACCTCACACTGGATTTCAGCCATGCAGTTGAAACATGTAATTAGACTGGATGTTCAGCAGTCTGGAGCTGTTTGCAAAAACCACAGCTAACAGTGGTTGTCAGGTCTCCTGCTTTGGGACAGAAGGGGAGGAGTGAGGGCGCGACGAT